>NW_026596039.1:22533187-22542363 GCF_907164565.1 Psammomys obesus | reverse complement strand
TGTGTGTGTGTGTGTGTGTGTGTGTGTGTGTGTGTGTGTGTGTGTGTAGGGACCCGCATGTCCATAGGGCTTGCAGAGAGACCAGCGTACTTTCTGTGCATGCTTGTATTTGCATGGGTGTGCTTGGAGCCAAGCTGGGAGGCCAGGGAGGGGACAAAGGGAAGGAGAGAGGGTAGAGAAAGGAAGAGGAACAGAGCATGTAGGGGTTTCATGGAGCCAGAGGCCTCCAGGGTCTTTATTCTCTAGCTGTCCCCTTCAGACAGATATGGAGCCAGAACTAATCCCCCAGGCCCAGGGCCACAGCCATGCCCGACCTCGGGAATCCAGGAGAAACAACACCCAGGAGCCAGGTGAGCCAGTCACAGACCTGGGACATCTGGCCCAGCTGTCCCAGGTCTCTGTCCCCACGCAGCTCCAGGGCACTCTTGCCACGGGAACAAGAACGTTCTGTTGCCAGATTTCTAATTCTCCTTCTCCTGGATTTCTGTAAAAAATTCCAAATTTTTTACAGGGGCCAAACAACACATCCTGTGGGGCAGATTCTGCCTGCTCAGCACTGAGCCTGGTCTCTATGCAGAAAAGGGGGCAGGTGGGGGCTTGTTTGCCAGGCCTCTGCCACTTTCTGCCTGCAGGGTTCTGGGACCACGAGTTAACCTCTGAGCTTTCTTATCTGCAAGATGTGGATTGCAATGGCTGTCTTGTGAGGATGTGTCGGCCTAAAGATAACACTCCCAAGAATCCTCACAGGAGCCCGCAGCTGGCTCACAGCAGAGCTCAGCAGACATTAGCCCCTTTGATCTGCAGCTCTTCTCAAGCGATGGGGCTCAAAATGCCCCTTCCAGACACCTCCCTTCCTTGAAATCATCTTCCTGGGTTTAGGGTAGAGATGTGGGTAGCCTGTTCAGCTTGGTGGCACTGGCCTGCCTTTTGGAATATGTGAGAGGTTGAGGCAGGAGAATAGAACGTCCAAGGACAGCCTGGACAATTTAGTGAAATCTTGTCTCAAAAAGTGACAAGGGGGCAGGGCAGATGGCTCAGTGGTCGAGAGCACACAGTGCTCTTCCTGAGGGCCTGAGTTCAATTCTGAGCATGCACATCTGGTGGCTCACAGCGGCATGCAACCCCAGCTCCAGGGGCGTCTCATACCCCCGACCTCTGTGGGCACCTGTATTTATGTTCAAATAACCCCACATACCTAATTAAAATAATAGAAACAAACCTTTCTAAAAAGTAACAAAGGCTGGGAGTGGGAAGACCAGGGAAAAGCTGGTGGGGGGGGGGAAGAGTCCCTGCTGCTCAAGCATTGGGGTTCTTAGCACCCATGTAAGAGCTGGCATGGTGCATGCAGCTCTACCTCTGGCACTTAGGGGAGACAGGTGGCTCCCCAGAACTCACTGGCCAGCCAGACTAGTGACCAACGAGCTCCAGCTTTAGTAAGAGAATGTCAAAAAAAAAAGAGAGAGAAAGCGCAATTAAAAGACATTTGATGTTGACCTCTGACCTACACACACACACACACACACACACACACACACACGGGAGGCTGGAGATCATGCTCAGCAGAAGAGTGCTTGCATAGCCTTTAGGGGTCCCTGAGTTCAACTCCACAATGCAAATGAATGAACAAACACATCTTTTGGGCAGCGTTCTGCTTTCAGTCCAAGACTGGCTGGCTTGCAGCTTGCAGCTGAGAGTTCTCTGTACCCCTCTCCCAACTGTGAGTGCTTCTCTAGATCTGGTGGGGGTGGGGCTCAGGGTAGGCCTAGCTTGTCTCCCAGAAGCCTTGTGGGTGAACCTGGAGCAAGTGTCAAAGCCTCTGGGTGGCGCATGCTCATGCCAGCTCTCCCAAGCCTTGGAGCCTTGGGATGGGTGGGAGAACCAGTCAGCCAGGCCTGGCCTGAGCCACAGCTGTCCTGGGCTCCCAGCCATGACTCTGCACCATGCCCTTTCCAGGCACATCAGGTCCCTCTACCTCCTTGGCAGGCATGCCCATTAGTTCATGGTGAGGACTCTTTCTTAATTGCCTTGGGACTTCCCCTGAGTAACAGGGGTGGGGTGGGGGCTGGCATCCTGTCAGTCACACCAGCAAAACCAATCTGAGAACAGGAGCAACTGAGTGCTGGCTGGAGAAGCTGGCACACTTGGTTGGAACAGTTACGTGTTTAAAAAGGCAGTTGTGCAGTATGCAGCAGGGACTCTAGTGCCCTTGGCTCCTGCTTCTGGGATATGCAAACTGCGTGTTTTCTGTGACCATCCTCTTCCCCATGGCTCTGCCTGCTATGTGAATAACCTTTTCTCTTTTCTCTTGCTCTTGCCCATTAACTCCTGGAATCACTCGTTGTTCTTGTACAAGCTGCTTTTAAAGGGAGATTAACCCATGGGCAGGGTTAATCTTCACTTTGAGGGCAGAGGCTGGCGCTCTCTTGCTAGAGTGCTTGCCCAACATGCACAGAGTCCTGGGTTCTGTCCCCAGCACTCCTGGGTGTGGCTACACACCTGTAACCCTGGCACGTAGGAGGTGGAAGCACAGGGTCAGAGGTTCAAAGTTAGCACCGGTTTGAGCCTAAGATACTGAGACTCAATTTCAACAAAAAAAGGTGGGGCGGGGGGGGGAGGCAGCTGCGTTTCTGAGCACGCTTACAGCAGACACACATACATCTCTAGCCTAGACTGCAGGGTCACAGACTCTGGGGCCAAGGCGTGTCAGTGAGGCTGCTTCCCTATGCCAGAGTGGCCCGTGCTTGGGCAGGAAAAGCTGCTGTGTGTTGGCCACCCTCTCGCCTCCTCCCTCTATCCAGAATCCTGTCTTAGCAGGTGGGGCCCTCCAATTTGTGAGGAGGGTAGGCAATGCTGGCCCCTCTTGGGAAATCCATCCATGATACTAAGCTCTGGGGAGGGACACTTGGATATCATGCCCCGTGTCAGAGACAGGGAGGGACAAGGCAGATGTAGGCAGAAAGGATAGGAAGACATATTTTGTATGTGTGTCAGAGGTGGGGGGGGGGTGCATGTGTGTGTACAGGCCAGAGGTTGACATTAAATGTCTTCTGTCTCTCTCCTCCTAAGTAATAATAACAATAACAACAACAATATGATGGTGATTTTGAGGCAGGGCCTCTCACTGAACCTAGAGCTCACTGATTCAGATAGGCTGGCTGGCCACTGAGTCTCAGGGACCCCCCTGTCTCCATCTCCTCAGTGCTGGGGTAAGAGGTCAGGTCATTTTCATGGGGATCTTGGTTGGGTTTGTTTTTCACTGCTCTTTAGAGCTGTCCACCTTTTCTTGCGTGTCCTACTGTCTGCTGCTGAGTCTTCCGAAATGGGCCCACCACTTTCTCCCCATCTTTCCTGATAAGGGATGCCCAGGTCATCTACATGGCTGTCCCCAAAACAGTGGGCATCTGTGGACATGCACCTGTGTGGGTCCCACGATCAACTGCAAGAGTGTTGGTGTGTACTCACACCTGAGACGGTTCCCCTAAAGCAGGGGGGAGAGAGGGAGAGCTTGGTGGGTGGATTCCCACGGGATGATTCTGAGGGTTTGAGACCGGAATATTAGAGGCTCTGCCCCTAATACTCCATCAAGTCACCTACAGAACCAGAATTACAACCTTGGTCTGCCTGCCCAGGCTCCTAACACTGAGCTTGAAAAATGATAGCACCTAAATGATATTTTGGGTAAAACAAGGAAGGGGTAAACAGATACACAGAATACACACACACACACACACACACACACACACACACACACACACAGTGAAGACAAGCTCACGCCATGGCCCCTCCTGGAGTACGACTAGAGGAGATGGCACATGCCTGGAGCAGGGCACAGGAAACCACGGAGGAGCTTCCAGTGAAGCCTGCTGTTCTCTCAGTGTCGCGGTGGCTTCTGATCCACGGGCGTGGTGGATTGTGCCTGAGTGACAGCTCAGAAGGGGTTCTCCTAGACACTTGTATGTCACCAGGATGTGTCTAATAAAATAACACAAGCCACAGTGGACTTCAGTCTTGTCAAAGTGCCTTATGTGTCACCATGTGATTTCAGTGCGGGTTCAGGTGCCATCTTACATGCTTAAAAAAAAAAACGCAGGGGCCGGAGGATGTCCATTAAGAACATTCACTGTTCTGTCAGAGGCTGGAAGGAGCTCAGATCTCACCCACAGCAAGTGGCTCACAAATGCCTGCAGCTCCAAGGGCTCTCATGGCCCCTTTCGGCCTTCATGGCACATGCTCATATAGATAGAAACAAAATCTTAAAAAAAAAACCAATAAAGTACTATCTTTACATTGTTAAAAAGGAGAAAAACACACAGTTCTAGTATTGATACTTAAAAATATCCATAATTTTTAAAGCATTTGATATGTCTAAATAGCAGAAAAATTGGATCCTACTTTATATAAAGCACATTTTTCCACCAAATATTTTATTATTTTTTAAGGTATCTTTAAGTTCTTGGCAAGAATTATTTAAATTTTTTAAAATTATTATTCATGTGTATGGGTGTTTTGTCTGTGTGCCTCATACAAGAAGTGCCCTTGGAGGCCAGAAGAGGGCACCGGATCCCCTGGAGCTGAGGTTACAGGTGCTGTGAGCCACCATGTGGGTGCTGGGAACTGAACTTGGGTCCTCTGGAAGAGCAGCCAGTGATTTTAACTGCTGAGCCATCTCTCCAGCCTAGAAAGAATTCTTTTAAGTTTGCATAGCTGGGTGTGGTGATGCACAGCTGAGATCCCATCTCACGGGAAACTGAGGCAGTAAGATTGTGAGTTTGAAGTCAGCCTGGACCACATAGTGATCAAGACTGTCTCAAACAAAACAACTTTATTATATGGTAGCCATTGTGAGACTACACTGAGGGCCGTTCTGTAACGTCGTGTTGTTTTCAGCTTCTGCCATGGTAAATCTCTAACATGTCCAGTGGTATGTATGTAGGTGTAGTTTTTATCTACTTTATCTGGGTTTTTATACCTCTACCTCCCTTCCAACCTCCAACACTAGATAGGAGAAAAAGAAGGTAGAGGGAAAAGGGACGCACACCTCTTTAGACTTAGTTCCTCAGGGCACTATAGTCAGTATATACAGCAGTCCAGGGAACCAGCAAACCAGCAAACAGCAAACGCAGCAGCAGGGGATGAACCAGCAACCACCTTCTTCCTCTCCTTTTCCTTTCAGAGTCTTCAGAATTAATCTATCTGCAGCTAGCAAAGATCACGTCCCTCTCAGAGCCCAAATGAGGCAAATAGTCTGCTGCTATGGATAATCTAAAGCAGCTCCATCTCCTATACCTGGGATTAAAACAAATACATGTTTACATAACACAACTTAGTTTTTAAAGACACCAAAACTTCCACTACATATATACATACTTTTTTTTTCTCCAAATCATGACCAATTCCTTGAGTTAGATTCCTAGGAGGTGGGGGCATGGTGGCACACGTCTGTAATCCTAGCAGTCTGGGAGGCAGGAGGATCTCTGTGAGTTCAAGACCAGCCTGGTGTACAAAATGAGTCCAGGACAGCCAAGGCTACGAAGAGAAACCCTGTCTCATCTACTCCCCCCCCCACCCCCCAACAAGAAAGGATTCCTAAGAGGTGATTTGCTGTGTCAAAGGAACTTCTTTGGGATTTTCTGTCTCTGTCTGTCTCTCTCTTAATGTGTGTTTGCTGGGGGTGGATGCTGGGGGCCAATGTCAGATGTCCTTGTCAATCACTCTTGTGGTGGCTTGAGTAAGGATGCCCCTCAAAGAGGCTCATAGATTTGAGTGCTTGGTCACTAGGGAGTGGCACTAATAGGAGGTGTGGCCTTGTTGGAGGAACTGTGTCACTGGGGGGTGGGCTGTGGGGTTTCAGAAGCCTAAGCCAGGCCCAGTTGCTGTCTTCTCTCTTCCTGCTGCCTGCAGATCCAGATGGAGAACTCTCAAGCTTCTTCTCCATATTGTTTATCTGAGTGAGGCAGGATGTCTCTGAACCCGGAGCTCATCAGTTCTGCTGGAATGGCTGCAAGACTCAGGGACTCTCCAGTCGCCACGTCTTCACTGCTGGACTTAGAGGCATATGCTACCATTACCTGCCTTGCTTGGCTTTTTATGTGGGTGTTGGGGATCCAAACTAAGCCCCACCCCTACTCAACAAACTCTTTACCCCTGATCTATCTCTTCTTGTCCTTTCTTTGGGTTCTTTTAAGAACCAAATCACTTTCTAGTACCGGAAGGTGCTATTGAACCATTATCTGTATCTACAGAGAGTACAGCAGTTTCAAAAGTTTTCTTAATTTAGTTCTTTAATCATGATTGTAAAACTATCCGTTGGGGCTGGGAAGATGGCTGGGTGGTTTAGAACACATACTGTTCTTGCAGAGGACCTGAATTTGGTTCCTAGCATCAATGCCAGAGAGCTTCAGGGAACCTCTCCCCTCTTCTGGCCTCCTTCTGGACCTGTACTTATATGTGCAGGCATACACAGACACATAATTGGAAATAAAATCATTTACAGTACTGTTTTAATTACTTGCATTTTGAAGGCTATTATTTGTATTCTCGTCCAGTCTTAGTGTGTTGTGTTGATTTTTTTTTTTCCCTCCACAGCATTTTAATGCTTTCCTTATCAATGGGAGTGATTCATTTGGGACCAATCCTTCCTTGTTATCAACAGTGTCTCCAGGTTTGCAGCGGACTTTTCACTCTGTTGCTGGTGTTTCTGGGAGTTGAGAAGGCTTCAGTTCCTCTGCTCACTTGCATTTGTTTCTTTTCTTCTTCACTCCCATATGCTCTAGAGCTTTTTCCCACCTTATTATAGGAGCTGGTAAATATTTACCTTTGTTTTCTTCCAGATTTTTATGGCTTTGCTTTTTTATGTTTAGCTCTTTAATCCTTTGTAATTTATTTTGGCATCAGGTGTCATGAGAAGAGCTGAATTTATTTAATTTTTGAAATAGCTAACCAATTGCCCCAGCACCAGTTAATCAGTAGTGCTTCCTACCTGGCAGCTGGCCATTGCCACCCGTCACCCACGGACGTCATGTGTCTGGCCCAGGCATGTGCTAGCTCTGCTTTCTGTCTAGTGGCGTGCTCTTCTCCTTCCCCACCTGTCTCAGAACAGCCGTGGCCCTGCTGCTTTATGCTGATTATAACTTCTTGCCAGCGTCATCACCGTTCTCAGCCTCACTGTAATCATGGCTGTTCTGAAATCCTAGGGTTGGACCCAGAGCGTCGAGCAGGACAAGCATGCCAGCATCCCTAGCGCTGTAACATTTGTAGTCCTCTCCTCTCCTCTTCTTCCTTCTTTTTCTCCTTTTATTTTTCTTCTAGACAATCTTGACTATGTAATCCAGGCCGCCCCCTGCCTCAGCCCCAGCAGCCTGGGTTACCACTGTGCATCCTCGCACCCAGCACCACATCATTACACTTAATTTCCCTCCTCCTCTCAGCTAGTTTTCTTCGTTTTTCCAGAATAAACTTGGAGTAACTTTACTCGGTCCACAATTTCACAGTTCTCTTTAAAATTATTGAACTTACACATTCATCTGGGGGATCAAGAAACATCATCATACACTTCAGTTCTCTGTGACATGCCACGTCACGCGTTCCTTCGAGTTATGTTTGTTTGGCTGGTTTTTTGTTTTTGTTTGTTTACTTGTTTGTTTGAAACAGAATTTCTCTGTGTAGCCTTGGCTTTGTAGACCAGGCTGTCCTCGAACTCGCAGAGATATGCCTGCTGGGATTAAAGCCATGCGCCACCACTGTCCGGCTATTTCTTCAAGTCTTGATAGCTCTGACTCACTTCTCTCTTATTCCTGTGTCTCACAGTTCATGGCCAAGGTCATTCCCACAGTATTTCCTGTCGTCAGCTCTTGTCCTTCTCTACTTTCGGTGTGGCTCCGGGACAGAACACTTGCTCTGCAGGCAGGAGGTTTGAACCTCATCACTTCAAAAAAAGCCCCCACAGCCCCAACGGTCCTACAAGTTATAGTCTTTTTAAAAGGCAAATTTATTTACTGGTGGGGGTGCTCGTGTGAAGGCTTGGTGCAATCATCTTTACCCTCAAAACTATCTTGATGACCCAATATGATTTTTTTAATAAGAGAGGATTTAATGTTACATGAAAACCCCATTTAAAAAAAATGTGTTCTTAAAAAATGTGTCCTGAATTTAGATTGGATTTATTTAAATTTTTTATGATTGAAGGACACCTAGCTACTTTTATTTGTATGTGTGTGCATGTGCGTGTGGGTACAATATGTGTGTAGATGGCCATCAGAGGCCAGAGGTCCACGATGGTTGTCCTCTCCTCGATAACTCTCCACCTTATTTCTTGAGATAACATTTCGCACTGAACCTGGAGATCAGTGATTGGCTGGACTGGCTGGCCAGCAAGCCCCAAGGACCTGCCTGCTCATCTCTGAGATTACTGGCATATGTCACCATGCCTGCAATTCTATGTGGGCTCTGAACTCAGGTCTGCATGCTTGTACAAATGCTTTGCCAACCGAATCAGCACCTCCATCCCTCTACTTTGACTTTTTAAATTACATACTGGTGACACAGTTAATATTCCATCAAAATCAGAGAGAATAGTCCGTGTTCCATGAGTCACAGCAGATACGAGAAAACAAGGGGAGTCGTGAGCTGAGATACACCTGACAGATACTGTAACTGTCCACCTGAAAGATTTCTCCAGAGAGCTGCGCACAAGCTCTGCAGGCCTTTTACCAGCACTTGGAGAGCTGTAAGGAAAGAGGATATGAGCTCTAGGGCAACTTGGGCTACACAAGATTACATCTCAAAATAATAAAAATCATTTTCCAGACAAACAGAAAACGCTCTAGATGGTCTACAGAACAAGTTCCAGGAAGCCAGGGCTGCACAGAGAAACCGTGTCTCAAAAACAAAAATGAACACACAACACCCAAAACAAACAAAAGCCACTGTTAGAACTGATAACACTCAGATAGTTCAATGAAAAATAAAATGGCCAGTTGGGAATGGTGGCACACGTCTTTAATCCCAGCACTCTGGAGGCAGGGGCAGGCAGGTCTCTGTGAGTTCAAGGCCAGTCTGGTCTACAAAGTGGGTCCAGGATAGCCAAGGCTACACAGAGAAACCCTGTCTCAAAAAAGAAAGAAAGAAAAGAAAGAAAGAAAGAAAGAAAGAAAGAAAGAAAGAAAGAAAGAAAGAAA
>NW_026596039.1:22520500-22533177 GCF_907164565.1 Psammomys obesus | reverse complement strand
AAAGAAAGAAAGAAAGAAAGAAAGAAAGAAAGAAAGAAAGAAAGAAAAGAAAAGAAGGAAGGAAGAAAGAAAAACGAAAGGGTCCTCCACGCATGCTCCCCCCAAAAAGCAAACAAACCAGGAACCACTTAGGGTCAGCAAAGTGGCTCAGTTGGTCACTTGCTGCCTGAGGACCTATTTGTAACCCATATGGAGGAAGAAGAGAACCAGCTCTTGCAGGTTGTGCTCTGGCTCCATTTATGCACCAAGGAATGTGCGTGTCTATGCACACGCACACTGTAACATTTGATATTAAAAGAATTAACCTCACCACATTTCTCCTATAACACTTTAATGTGACATTTCCCATGAACAGATTTCCTAAGATTGAATCCCATCCACATTCCTGGGATAAAGGCTCCTTGTTCACCTCCCTTTAATGCTCTATTCAAAGCTGAGTTTACTTCAATCATATTTAGGAGTGGGAGGGGAGGAAAGAGTATGTGTAGTTGGTGGCAGGAACGGCAAGATAAAGCATAAAGCTGCCTGGATTTGAACCTTGGGTCTGCCACGGTTGACTGTGTGTCCTTTGGCAAGTTCCTTGCCTGTCTGATCTTAAAAATGAGATCCATTTTTGGCTTCCAGCTCAGCTGCTAGGGTCACAAGGATTCAAGGTCAACATTGTTTTGAGTTCCTCCTGGTTTACTTCTGAACAGAGCTGCTGTGTGCACTGGACTTCGCTAGTTCATCTAACAAAGTTAGAGAGTGGAGGCTCAGAAAGATGAGTCAGCTCAGGATGACTCAGCTGCCAAACTGCTGCTGATGGATGCCTTGTCCAGTCTCCCAGCTGCCTCCTTGTGATGACGCCTCGCTGCAGTTCCCCGAAAGGGCTGCCTGATTGCTGCCTGCCTTCCATATGCAATTAATACTCCGAGTTCTGGAGGACCTCATTTTATATACCTGAAAACAAAAAACAAAACAAACAAAACCTACTTCTCCTCAAAACCCAGACCAAATAACCCGTCCTCTGGGAAACTTCTGTGCTTCTGAGGTCCTTCCAATCATGACCACATTCTAATCAGCCTTGTTATTCAGAATCTGAGGCCCTGGTGGACCGCCCCTGCCTCCCCAGCAGTGCTTAGCCCCCTTCCTTCCTTCGTTCCTTCGTTCCTTCGTTTCTTCGTTTATTCCTTCCTTCCTTCCTTTCCTTTCTTCCTTCATTCCTTCCTTCTTATTCTCCTTCCTTTCTTCTTCTTATTCTCCTTCCTTTCTTCTTCTTCTCCTTATTCTTTTTGGTTTTTGTTTGTTTGGTTGGTTGGTTGGTTTTTGGTGTTTGGTTTTTCATGACAGTGTGTAGCCCTGGCTGCCCTCGAGCTTACTCTGTAGACCAAGCTGTCCTCGAACTCAGAGACCCACCTTCCTCTGCCTCCCAAGTTCTGGGATTAAAGACAGCACCACCACCACCTGGCGACTGACACTGGAAACTTCTTGATGCTCCACAAGCCTCAGTTTTCTTTTCTGTCCTCCCAAGGCAGTTGGAAAAATTACACGTGGGACAAATTCATTCATGCCTAGTGCCCAGTAAGTGTTCAGAAAACACAAACACTTCCCTTCCTCCAAGGCCCCTTCTCTACAAGCCAGACTAGAAATGCTTTTGTAAAATGACTGTGCATATGTGTGTGATATACACCTGTGAGAGGGATGTTGGCTGTCTTTCTTATTGCTCTCCACTTCGTTATTTTTTAAAAATATTTATTTTTACTAGAGAGAGAGAAAAAAGAGAAAGAGAGATGTGCGTGTGGACTCCAACTCAGGTCACCAGGCTCGCACAGCAAGCCCTTTGCCTGCTGAGCACTGGTGCTCTCCAGGGCTCCTTTTCTGTTTGTTATGAAACGGTGCCTCTCATTAGCCTGGAGCCCACTGATTTGGTCGGGCTTAGTGGCTCCATGAGCTTCAGGAGTTCCCCCTGATTTCCTCGTGTTACAGGGGCGTTACCATGCTCAGCTTTTATGTAGGTGGTGGGGATTTGACCTGTCTGTGGCCAGGCAGTTTCCCCACTGAGCTACCTCCCTACCTCCAGAAACATTTATTGCAGTCTCTTCACAGCGAGAAAGAGGCAGGAATCGGCATAAACAGCCCACAGGGGAAGACCCGGAGACCTTCTCCATAAGAGGAAAGCGGCCACAGAGACAGAGCCTGGGCCCTAGTTCCTTGTTTGGGTTTCTCTTCAAGGGCATAGATTGTTTCTCCGGCTCATGACAGGTGTTCTTCTCTGCCCCATATCTCCCGAGGCTATGCCTGGAGGGAGATGTGGGAAGAGACTTCTGAGGAGGAGAAAACCCTGAGCCAAACTCAAGAAATGCCTTGCTGGCTTTCAGTTCCCATTTCCGGGGTTGTTCCGCACCCTGGTTCTTTCTGGTGTTGGCCAGTCCCAGCCCTGAGTCCTCGCTAGCCTATTTGGCTACTGATTAGCTGCAGGGAGAATTAATAAGTGACAGAGTCAGGAGGTTTGTCTGACTCTTTGTTTTCCAGACATAGCAACATACAGGCCAGTCAGGAGCAGGACATCTCCAGTCTGACCAAAGGCCCCTCACTGCCCCTTACCATAGTTCAAGAGCCTGGGTGTCAGAGAGCCTTTGCTGTTACAGAGGAGGAAATGAGGCCCCAGGCAGGTCTAGCCCCCAGAGATGCAGACCACTTGGTATAGACACTCCAGCGGTTTTTGTGGTGGTCAGGCCAGTGTTCTAGGAAAGGCAGGGAATCTCATTTTGACAGTGTCCCTCCTGCTCAGAACTCACAACAGATTCTACAGAGGGGCAAAACCCAAAGTGTGGCCAACAGGAGAGTTGTGGATCTGGCAGTAGAGGAATTTTAATTCAGAACATGGCTGCTCTGGAAAGAGGTCACATCTAAAGACCTTCTAGGTCTGTGTGATCCCAGCCAGAATACAGACATGCCTTTAATGCTAGGAGACAGAAGCAAGCAAATCTCTGAGTTCATGACCAAACAGTATAGAGCAAGTTCAGGTAAAGAAAAGCTTAGATACAGGTATAGTTGTACATGCCTTTAATCCCAGCAACCAGGAGACACCCTAAGTTCAAGTCATCAGTTCTGTTGAGTCAGTGAGTTGAGAGACAGTGCAATGGAGTTAAGCTTGTTGTGGAATTCGAAATCAGTTTTACTGGGAGACTTTTACAGAGGCAGGTTGAAGAGAGAACAAACTATACAGAGCAAGCCAGAGAATGAGAAGAAGCCAGAAGCTTAGAACAGATTGCCAGAGTTAGTTTGAGGCAAAGCAGAGCAATTCAGTCAGAAGTGATAGAGGCTAGTTTTGAATCAGCCAGCTAGGTTTGAGCTAACAGCTGAGTTGAACCAGCCAGTCAAAATTCAGGAAGAGCTAGAAGAGGGTGCGCTTATTCAGCAGTAGGTCTCAGAAGCTGAAAACGTTCTAGGCCTAGATTAGATTGTGCAGAGGCTAGAAGCTTCCAGGAAGCCCAGCTTAGCTGATGGCGGCAGGAAGCTTCCAAGATGACAATTACGTCAGGTGAATAAAAGTTACTTATATACCTGGCAACCGATAGTCCAGAGGGTTAGTAGCCATGATTGAGGCAGAAATACAAGGCTATGCATGGCCCTGATGGCCTCATCCTAGATCCAAGCACCGCAATGGCCTTCACAGCTCATTATCTTCAAGCCTCCATTTCATAACATGGGGGTGATAATGAGGCTCTGCACTCAGGTGCGGCTTCTCTCACCTGTCCTACCCCATAACCATGAATGACTCAGCTGGACCACCACCTCTGTGCTCTTCCTTACAAAGCCTGACAGCAGCCTTCCTCCTATCCTTTTCCCCCAGGCCTCACTGCTTCCTGACCAGAGCTGTCCTCTGCCAGGGCCTTCTGGGAAGTCCAGAAGTCAGCAATCCCCGACATACCTGTCCCTGATCCAGTGCACTCCCAGCACACAGGCACCCACACATCCATAGGCAGACACATGTATATCACACACACACAACATAGCTCACCTGCTCCCACCACGCGTACACCCCACTCCATCCGACACTCACATGCATGCGCACAGAGTGCCCCTAAACACACACACACACACACACACACACACACACACACACACACACACACACACACACACGCCTACCAGGCATGTCCGCCTGTCTCTGATGGAGCCCAGTGCTGACTGCCACCCACCAGTTACCATTTTATCCTTCCCCAGGAATCCCCCCATCACCCTTCCCGTGTTCCTCTGTCCACGGCTGGAACGGTCTCCTCCGCCTTTCCACCCTGGCTGATCCTGTCCACCCTTAAGCTTCAGTTTCCTATTCCAGCATCACACTTCCCTCCCTGCCCCGTTCCCACCCCCTTTTCTCCACGTCTCCAGCAGCACTCGGGGCTGCCTACCTCAGCCCCTAAGAGACAAGTGCTTGCTTAATCCTCTTAAGAACGAGCTACAAACCACTTTGTCAAAGGCAATCTTGCGATTTTTTTTTTTTTTGAGAAGTCACAAGTACCTGCCTGACCTAGCACTTGCTATGTACACCAGGCTGGCCCAGAACTCACAGAGAGATGTCTGCCTGCCTCTGCCTCCTAAGAGCTGGGGTTAAAGGCATGCGCCCCACCCTCAGGGTTGGAAAGGTGGGCGCTATTCTCGGTTCTACTCCTGAGAGGTGGAGTGGCTAGCCCCATGACACACAGCTGGAGGTTGATTTTGGGCCTGACCTCAGGCCTTCTAGGTAGATCTTGCTCTCCTCCCTCCCACAGATGCCTCCTGCTCACCGTAAGTCCTCCAGGGCAGGGATGAGAACTACCTTTGGCCAAGATTTGTTGCCTGGGCAGGTGGGACAGGTTTAAGGGTGTGAAATCTCTCTGAGCTGTTTCTTGAATGTGCCAGGCCCTGCTTGACAAAAATCACATTCAGTTCTTGGAGTTGCCTCTGAGAGTCCAGAATTGCTGAGACTCTAGACAAGTGGTTCCCAATCCCCTAACCTTTGACCCTTTAATATATAGTTCTTCATGTCGTGGTGACACCCAGCCATGAAATTACTTTCACTGCTACTTCATAACCATAATTTTGCTGCTGTTATGAGCCGTGATGTAAATAGTTTTGGAGATAGGGGTCTGCCAACATTCTGGAGCCATCTCCTTCCCCTGGCAGCCATGTGATGAAGCCTGTCATCACTGAGTCCTTTCAGGTTATCTGCGGCTTCTTCCCACGGTCGCTGGCCTGCCAGTGCCATTCCAGGTGGTGTGTGGTGGCTTCCAGCAGGCTAGCTGTGTACTGGCTCCTCATGGAATCATCAGACGGCCTGGGGCAGAGAGGAGGGAGGGAAGGGAGGGCAGCAGCGGAGGACCTGCTTCCTGAGCAGGTGTGTGCTTGACAAGGTTCCAGCGGAGCTGGGTCTGCGCCCTCATCCCAGGGAGGGAGAAGGTCTCTAGGAGAGCCTCCTCGGCTGTGACGGATGTTCTGAGACACAAGTCCCATGCCATCGTCACCATCGTGGCTTTACTAAGTGCTGGGACACAGGCACAGAGCGCCTCAGCCCTCGCTGCACTTCCTCAGCCCCATGCTCCCAGCTTCTCAGCCATGAAAAGGGGTTTGAGCTCTGGGATCAGGGCCAAAAGTTCAGGGTTCTAATTTCGCCCCTACTGTGTCATCTTGAGCAAGCTGCCTGACCCTCCCAGCCCCGGCAGCTTTGTTTTCACTATCATAACCTTCAGCTCTTCATTTCTGAATGCCCCTTTCCGGAGCAATAGCAAGCACCAGTGGCTTCCCTTTAACCTCCAGGCCAGTCTCCTGCTCACCCAGAGCCTGTGGACGTTACACAACTTCCCGCTGAGCAGGTCCCCAAAGAGAACCAAAGGCCTTGTCACAAACCCAGGCTTTCTCAAATTTCTGTCGTAAGACGTGGTGGACCAGAAAGGTGGCTCAGGGGGTGAGCATGCTGCCAAGTGTGATGATGGCCTGAGCTCCAGCCCCAGGACTCACAGAGCAGAAGGAGGGAACTGACTCCCACAACCTGTCCTCTGACCTCCACACACATGATGTGGCATGTCCACCTCCAGCCTCCAAAATAAATAAGTGTATTATTGTTGCTGTTGTTTTTTTGAATGGAAACAGTACCATGTCACTCAACTTTGCCAGACTGGAAGGAAACTGAGATGCAGCTCAGGCTAGAGAGTCATCCAGTTCGTTGACAGCCATGTCGTGTGATCTCCGGTTTGCCGACTAGGGACCAGATGTGCCATTCACCTCTATTGGATTGGGAAACATGAATGAGGCTCTGAAGTCAACCCAGTGCCTAAACGAACAAACCAACAAACAAAACAAAACTCTCAGCCAGCCAGAAGGCCATGCATTGGAGGCTTCTGCATGTGACTTGGAGAGGAGCTAGCCTTGGGGCTTCCCCGAGGGTGCCAGGGGCCACACGTAGCTGGTGGAGGCTGGGAGCATGAGGAAGGAGCAGGCACACACAGAAAGTCTGCAGAGCTCACCTGGATGGGCTGGGGCAGGTGGGAGGCCTCAGGTCAGGCCCATCCTGTACCTCCTTTGCAAAAAGACTTCAGGGCTCTGAAGCTACCTCAGCACTGGGCCTGGGAGGCAGAACCTGATGGGGCCTGTTAGGTATGTTACAGGCCCAGTGCGGGAAGCTGTTTTGATTAAATTTGGGAGCATAATTGCAGGGTCTGTGCTGTGGCCTCATTATGGCTTTTTTTAATCTTGTTAACCTCTCCTCCCCATCCCCCTCCACAGCCACAGGCTGCGGCTTCAGAACAATACCAGAAACATTTTCCATCTCTCCATCATGGTTTTCTCCTCCTCCTCCCCCAGATTGGCTCCCAGAGGCAGTATAGTGTAAAGAGAAACAAGAAGGCAAGGACATAGTGGGGATTTGAAGTGTGGCTTTCTCCTGCAGAGTGCCTTTTTGTTCAGCGCCCATGTATGCCACAGCTGGTCTGGGGTTCTGGGGGAAATGGAGGTGGTAATACCAGTCAGGCCTGGGATTAGCTTCAGGAGTTCCCCCCAAATCAGGCTCAAAGTCCTCCTTTCTGAGGGAGAAGTGAAATGGCTGGGTTGGAGACAATGCTGCAGACTGAGGCTATAGAGATAGAGAAGGCAGCGGGGCTGGGGTGGGGGTTGGCAGGAGGTTAGGAGGAAGCTGAGAACAACCTGGAGCTTGGCCTAGACCAAGATGCAGAGCAGAGACCTCTACACACGGATTGCATCAGTCAGGTCAGACTAGCTCTGGTGCTGTGACAAATGAGCCCTGAAGCTCTGAGGCTTCACACACAAATAACTTCTTGTTTGCAAAAAAGCACCCTGAAGGGAGGGTGCTGGTGGTGCAGAGGGACGGATGGACCAGTAGGGTCCACAGAGAGCATGCTGGCAAGTGAGGTCAGTGTCTGGCGCGCAGTAGGATGAGGAGGAGCTCTTAGCCTCAGTCCTTCACGGCCCCAGGAGTGTGGTTGGTTATTAAGCTGTAAAGTCCCTGGGAGGAGTGCCGCCACCCTGTGCAGGGGTGGGGAGGGAGTGCTGAGGGGAAGCGGGAGAGGCCCTGGGTACCTGTACAGAAGCCAGAGGCTCCCTGAGACAGAGGCAGTAGGAAGTATGCAAATTAGGATGAGGTAGGTAACCTCCGCACACCCACCCTAGGGCTCTCTTTCTCCAGTGGCTCTCAGGCCATCCATCTTCCCCCTCATAACTCTGTCCACAGCCTCGATCTTACTCTTGAGCCCCCAAACTGGACTTCTCTAGAGTAACAGAACGCTCAGTAGTGAAAACCATGGAGCAAGAATGCAGGGCCAGCTTCATCCTCTCCTCTCAACTGCCCTTCCAGTCCCCAGACTACCAAACAGACATTTATTCTGTCATCCTGCCTTTGGACAGTCTCCAGTAACCCTTTCCTTGGATGTGTCCCTCCTAGGCTGTTGCCTGGGTCCTCTGTCCTCTGCTGGCTGCCAGCAGGTGTCTCCTTGTTCTCTGGATAGCTGGTTAGTTTCTGTCACCTTGACACCAACTAGCGTCACTTGGAAAGAGGGACCCTCAGTTGAGAAATTGCCTCCATCAGATTGGCCTGTGTTCGGTCTGTAGGGCATTTTCTTGATTGTTAGTTGCTGTAGGAATACTCAGTCCACTGTGGGCAGCATGATCCCTAGGCAGGCTTTTATATGAAAAGTGGAAACTGTAATCCAAATAAGCGACAGAAAGTCACTCCCCACCCCCGGCTCCTGGCGCTGTAGCCAATGGCCCTCTAGTCTACTAGGCACCACCTTGCTTTGTAACCATCTCTGGCTTCCTGCTAATACCATTCAGTTTCCTTCTCTTGAAGGTCCCCAGACAGCTCAACTCCTGGCCCTAAAAGTCCAGCCAACCTGGTCCTGTGAATGTGTTATACTCTTACAATGCTGTGAGCCAGGAGTTCCTACCATCTCCATCTTCCAGGGCCAGCTCAGATGCCACCTGGTTTAGCAAGGCCTCCTAGGCCAACCCTTCTTCACTCTGTAGAAGAGTGACCTCTTACTAGCCAATTCAGCCCACAGTGGACATGTTTTCCTGGGCCTGGTGATTGCAAAGGTCTTAACTATCAGGCCCGTAGCAGCCCATCCCAGCCTGTTAGCACCCTGACCAGAGACAGAGCTGCTTCTCAGACGAGCCCCAGCAAAGCCCTGGGCATTACTGAATGAGAGACAGGGTTATAGTCAGGCTTTCTGAGGGAGCCGCATGGCCCAGGTCATGACTGGCGCTTGCTGAGCAGTTTGAGGATCAGGGCCTCAGCCAAGCAGGATGACCCAGTGGCCTGTCTGTGTGAGGCAGAGGAGAGACCAGATGACCTGAAGCCAACAGAACTATATGAGCTACTTCTGGCCAGGGTCTCAGGCAAGTGGTAGGTGGGGACATGTGTGAGTGGCAGTCCCCTCAAGGCAGGGTCTGCCAGGTATGGGAAAGGTGTTTTCTCCCAGGGCTGACCTGGCATCATAGGGCTATGACTCAACAGCCACCTTGGGAAATACTAGCTGGGTTTTTCCCAGCTTAGGGCCAGCAGCAATCCCTGGGGAGCATGGCCAAGGGCCAGCTAGGCCACAGTCCCTGCCCTCTGCCACAGTACTGAGTATCATTCACAGGGCCCACTCCGTCCATTGAGGTCTTTTCCTCCCACTTGGCTTGTCTCCTGCCTCAGCCACTAAAGTGTTCTTCCTCAGGTCTCAGCCACAGAAACTGGGACTTTCTCCCAGGAAGGTGTACACACCCCGGCCCCCCTTCCCAGCATCAGTTTCTGGATGCTGGCCCAGTCACCTGGAAGCCAGGCTGCTGGAGGCAGGCAATGAGTGGCTCTCTAAGGGCCAAGAGCGTCCAGGTCTGCCACATTTTCTAGGCTTCAGTGAAGCTGTTCAGCATTTTAGGAGCGCAATGAACTGGGAGTCAGGACAGCTAAGCCCTGGTCAGGCTCTGCTGAAGCTGAGGGGTGACCTGTCTGTGTGAGGCAGAGGAGAACCAGAAGCCTACTCCCTGCCAGGGTCCCAATCAGATGGCAGGAGGGACAGGTATGGGTGGCAGTGACCTCAAAGCAGGGTCTGGGAAAGGTGTTCCCCCCCAGGGGTCCCTTTCCTCTCAGTCCAAGCAACCCCACATCCCCATCTGAAGAATGGAAGTCAGGTGTTCTCAAACAGGCCCAGGGTACAGAATGTCAAAACTGTGGTCAAAGTACTTTCCAAGAAAGAGGGCAGCCGTCCCGAGAGGTTAGGGACAGCACTCAAGAGAGGCTCAGGGAGGGGGGCTCGGTTGGTCAAGTGCTTGTGCAGAAGCATGAGGACCTGGCTCCATCCCCCAGCACCCAGGTCGCGTGTGGCAGTGCACACCTGCAGTCCCAGTGCTGGGGAGATGAGACAAGAAGATCTTCGCGACAGTCTAGCAGAATCTACATGTTCAAGGCCAGTGAGAGATCTCAAGGTAGAGGGGTCCCTGACAGGAATGTGCACACACATTCACAAATACTCACATACACACAGACATCTTCATACGTTGAGCCACCCATGTCCCTCAAAGCCCCTGTTGGGCTAATTCTCCCAGAGGGACACAGGATGTAGGTCTTCCAGAGTTGGTGAGTGAGTTGAGTCCTTGTCCCTTCTGTAGGCTGGCTTCGGGAAGACTGCGGGCCAAGGCTGCCCGCCAGCTCAAGCTGGCCGCCACCTCCTCCTAAACTAAAACTCAGCCGTCTGGGTTGAAAGACTACACCGTGTCCCCGGGCATGCTCCACATTTCCTCACCAGCTGGCAGGGCACGGACAGTTGCACACACAGATCTTGGCTCCCCAGCTGGCAGCCTCCCTGAGGCGAGAGGCTGGCTCTCCTACCTTGGCCCAGCACAGCCCTCGGCCCCATCCACCGTGGGTTTCCTGAAATGATGTTGGTGATTAGAGCGAGTGGTAGGTGGGGTCACCCTCCCCAGTTGGAATGGGTGTGCATCTGGAACCTTCTGCATAAATGGTTTCTGACAAAGCCTGAGAGTCAGGGGGAGGGGTTGCCTGCCTCCTCTAAACTACATTGTTCCTAATGGGCTGTGTTCTCAGCTGATGAGAGAGATGTTCAACAGAAACCTGACAGAGAAGGCTACAGACTCAGTGATGAGTGAGTAATTAGACACTAATTAATTTGCATTTCACAAGAGAGTCAGGGATGTTAAGGGAGAGAAAAAAAAAAAACCTGCAAAGATTAAAGGCCTCATGTAGAAGGAAAATCTGGGACGAAGGGCCGGTGGAGCAGACGTAGCCGAGAGGGGATGTCAGCAGGAACAGGTGGCCATGTGGGCATTCAATGGAGCAGGTGTGGCTGTAGCCAGGGAGGTCAGAAAGGCCTAGGGTCCCTGCAGTGCTCAGGACTGTTCCACACACACACTAGCCAGAGCTGCCTGCTTCGGTGTGGCTAACCCTCCCCCAAGGCTGGCCTCAAACTTGTGAGTAGCTGAGAATGGTTCTGAGCTTCTGATCCTCCTGCCTCTATCTCCTGAATGATTGGATTACAGGCTTGTGTTACCTGATTTATGTAGTTCTGAGGAGAGAATCCGGAGACTCGTGCCTAATAGGCAAGCACTCTATTACCTGAGCCACAACCCAGCCTTGGTCAGTAGCTTTTTATCTTTATTTAAAATAGGGGCGAGAGGTAGCAAGTGACACATGTAAAAAACAAAGTTTCTGTCTCAGTCTTCTCTGTAAACGATACAAAAATAGTGATTTTTATAATGTAATTAAAATTATTTAAATCTTATATTTTAACAATCATTTTTGAAATAGGGTCTCTTTACAGTCTGGCTGTCCCAAAATTCACTATTACAGTCCAGGCTGGCCTCAAACTCAGAGATCCACCTGCCTCTACCTCTGCTGGGATTAAAGGTGTGCACTATCTCACCTGGCTTATATTTTAATAGGGCTGTTACAAAACAGATCAGTGCTGTTCTTGGCCTCTGGTCAAGGGATTGCTTCTCAAAACAGAATGTAGCAGGCAGGTGAATGGCTCAGCAGGTAGAAGTGCTTGCTGTTTAAATCTTATATTTAAATCTTACATTTTAACAATATTTTGAGACACAGTCTCTTTACACAGTCTGGCTGGCCTGGAACTCACGATGTAGTCCAGGCTGGTCTGAGTTCAAGCCTCAGGACCCACATGGTAGAAGGTGAGATCCAACTTCCACAAGCTATTCTCTGACTTCCACATTTACACCTTGACATGTCCTTCCTCCAATAAATAAATCATTTATAAATGTTTACCCAAGATAGATTCTGTATTTCTAAGAAGTTCCCAGGGGAACGAGGAACTCTCTCTGGGCACAGAGGGTCAGCGGACAGCGCCTGCTGTTGGAGCCATGCCATCCAGGGACAGTTGAAGGCTGCAGTGGAAGGGCGTCCTTTCAGTGGCTTGTGTTCCTCATGCTGTCCAGAAGCACTTTTGAAGAGGCCACGCTGCCCGTATGTATAGCAGGTAGACATACTCCTGCCTTGAATTCCTGCCCTGGCTGCTCCTGACTCTCCAAAGCAGCCTGCACTTCATTCCTGAGCGAGACAGGGGTGTTTCAGACAGCCAGCTGTTGCTGTAATAGGGCATCTGAGAGGGGAGAGTTTACAAAGAAAAAATGTTTATTTTAGCCATAGTTCTGGAAGCTGGAATCGGAAGACTCAGCTATTTGCTGAGTCATGACACTGGAAGAATGAGAGGGTGAACAAACACTTGTAGATAGGATGGAACTGAAGAGGCTTCTAATAGCTAGTTCTCAGGAAAACAAGCCCAGCCCGGGGAGAAAGGCAGCCATCTCTTTTTAACCACCCACTCACTCACCTTTTAAGGGCCTGCTTTCTAATACCTCCACAACAATGACCATATTTCAGCATGAGGCCTTGTGCAGATGGCTTTGTCCTTGTAACCTCAAGGGCATAAGTTTGATTCCCAGAAACCAAGTAGAAAATGCAGGGTATGGCGACACACCTTTGTAATGCCAGCGTTGGGGAGGCAGAGACGGGCAGATCCGTGGAGTTCACTGGCTAGCTAGCTTGGCCTACTTGGCAAGTTCCAGGCCAGATGAGAGACTATATCACACAGTAAAGTTACACAGCACTTAAGGAACCACACTCAAGGTTATCCTCTGGCCTTAACACACACACACACACACACACACACACACACACACACACACACACA
>NW_026596039.1:22501746-22520490 GCF_907164565.1 Psammomys obesus | reverse complement strand
CACACACACACACACACACACACACACACACACACACACACACACACTTTCTCTCTCCCTCTCTCTCTCATAAACACACACACATTTACAGTATGACTTTCAAAAAGTCAAGCCACAAGCCACATACAGACCGTTGCTCATTAAATGGTCTGAACGTATATTCCCAGCCACCTCAGTGAACAATTCCTGCCTGATGAATCACCAGACCAGCGTTGCAGTTCCCTGGCCTGATACAGCTTCTCCTTTTTACACTAGGGTAGATGTTTCCATAAACCTGCCTGCTCACCAACTATCTATCACCTGCTCTCTGATAGAACCTAGCATGGGATCCGGTGACAGGTGAGCATTCAGTGGGGGCAGTGATGGCCACCCTGGGGCAGCTGTAAGTCACCATGGCAACAGGGAGCTTCCCTATCTCGGTCTCTCTGGGTCTCAGCATGGCCAGGAGGAGAAAAAAGTGGTACGGGGTCCTGAAGACTTGGGTGTGGCCTTCACCAAGGCTCTAGAATGCTCTGTGTCTTTGGGCATGACCAAGCCAGGTTAAAATGGACTAGCCTTTCAGGACCTGCCTGGCTTTCTTGTGATCGCTGTAACAAGCCCCTGTGTGCACAGTAGCCGCAAACCACCGAAATCTATCTTCTCTAAGTTTTAGAGGCCATAAGGCCAAAAGTGTCACCGACCTGAGACCAAGCTGTGTTTGCAAAGCTAACCCCCCCCCCCCCCCCCCCCCCCGGCCCGGGCTCCAGGGGACAGCCCAAACCTCACCTCTTCCACATCCTGGTGGCGGCAGGTAACGCTTGGTTTTCGGCCTTTTCGCTCCCATCTTCACCACCAGCCCCTTCGGGTCTCTCTCCATCTCTCCTCACATCAGCTCTTCTGCTGGTGTCTGCTTTCCCCGTCTCCCTCTGTCTGGCCGCTTCAGCATCGTGCTTCATCCTGGTAATCCTGGATCATCCTGCCACAAGGCCCTTGTCTTAATTATATCTGTAACTACCGTTCTCCAGACGAGGTCACACTTAAAGGCTGTGAGAGCAGAATGTGGTGTCTTTGGTTCTCCAGAAGAACAGGTTCCTGTTTCTCTTTCCCAGATGTAACTGTACTTACCTGCAAAGCTCGGAAAATAATTCTTCTGGAGTTATTTCCAATGTTTATCAACTAACCATCCAGCTGTTTTGCTCATGGTTGTCTCTTTTAGCAACTACCATCCTAATAAATCTTTTTTAAACAGTATTACATGTATTTTTTTAGTGTGTGTGTTTGTGTGTGTGTGCACACATTCGAATGCACGCGCACACTAAAGCGCACGTGTGAAGGCGCTGAGGACAGCTTGCAGGAGTCAGCTCTCTCCCTCCGTCCACCATGTGGGTCCTGAGGATTGAATGCAGGTTCTAAGCCATCCCATGGCCCCATAACAAGCCATTTTAAGGAGACACAGTGCTGGCTCCTGCCTGGGGCAGTCAGCACTCAGAACCGCCTGTAGAAGCACCCATAGATAGGTGCACAGGGAAGGGAAGCGTTCCACAGCTGGTGCACAGCCCACAGATGACTGTGGGTGCCTCCCTCCAGGAGCTGACATAAGGCTCTGGCATCACCCACTGACATTGTCTCCCCATTGTCACAGGGGTTCTCTGAAATGACTCCCAAAGTTTGGTCCCTTTTGAACATTAACTCGGTCTCGTGTCAGATCCCAACAAATTGCGGACACAGCAGAGAAAGGGATGTTCTAGGGAAATGAAAGTCCAATGACAAGTTAGGAATGCTGGTCTGCGCGTGGCCCCACCACTCAGCAAGACACGGGCAGGAAAGAGGGGCAACCTGGGCTACGCCTGCCTGGTGGCCAGCACACCTCAGTGGCTTTATTACTCTCTGTCTCTGAGCTGCCGGGGACTCTGCATGTTGGTGTAGGTTGGTCTTCACAGGTAAGCTTCATCTGTGTGTGTGTATGCATTTGCGTGAGTATGGATGTGTGTTCTAGAACCTTTGCATTGCCTCTCGGAGAGACCTGTATTTCCCTTTGCCCTGACTTTAATTTCAGACCCTGGAAGGACCTATGACTGAAATACTGTGTTTGTTTGGTGAGGATCCTGCTGTGGGAGCCGTCTACAGCTGTCTACAGTGACTCTCTTATGTGCGAAGGCTTCCAAGAGTCCAGGGGTAGAAAGGCAGCTTGGCCCCCGGAGAACATTCCTGGGGAGGGAGTGGAATGTAAAAACAAGTCCACCAGCAGACCTTAAGGTTAAAGGGCAGAAAGCTGGTCTGAGCACATTTTAGGGGCAGTTGGGAATGCCATGTGTTTGCCCAGCTGGGGCCAAGAATGGGTGTGGGCATGTGGCAGGAGAAAGAGGTTTGGGCAGAAGGCACCGGCATGGTCAGGGGAGCTTTGTATGCTACCCCAAGAGCTGGAAGCGAGTTCTCAAGGGCAGAAAGGTGGCACACCCCAGTGCAATTTTTCTTCCAAAATATTTTTCTGGCTGTGACAATGGATCAAGGAGAACGGGTGAGGAGGGCATAGATTTCTGAAGGCAATCAGGTAGGGCTGCATTTATTCTCTCTCTCTCTCTCTGTGGGTGTGTGCATGCACACGTGTGTACAAGCATATGGGAGGGAGAAGACACTTCGGATACTGTTCTTTGGGGTCTGTCCACTTCGATTTAAGGCGGGGTCTCCGCTGGTCTGCAGCTTGCCAGCAGTAGACAGCCAGAGAGGCCATGGAGCCCCGGCAGTCTGCCTGTCTTCGCCTCCACAGCACTGGGTCACAGGCACACCCTGCTTTTTATGTGTGGATTCAGGACAAGAACTTAATGGGCTGAGTTCACTCCCAGCCCACCGGTCACACTTCTTTGTGAGCATTTTCTTCCCTGCTTGGTCTGTGGACGGATGCTTTGCTGATTCCTGATCTTGGCGGCATTGGTCTCTTTTACATGCAGATTTCATTTCCTCCAGTTAGCCACCGCAGGCGGTCTTACTGCCTAAAGACAGCACTGTATTAACTTTCTGAACCATTCCTACCTTCTCTTCTCTAGGGGCCGCATTAACCCACATTCAGGCAGACAGTGCCGGCATTTGTTATCTTTGATTTTTTTTTTTCATTAACAGCCTCCCTAACAGGTGTGTGGGAAGATCTTCCTCATGCTCTTAGTGATACTGAGCATTTTTATGACATTTATGAAGTGTGTGGCGGTCAGAGGACATCTGAGAGGAGCCAGTTCTTCTCACCCACTACACGGCTCACACAGACCAAACTTGGGTCATCAGCCTTGGCCACAAGTGCCTTTACCCAATGAGCCACCTTGTTGGCATGGATTTTGGGTTTTTTTGTTTGTTTGTTTTAAAAATTACACCCATTGGATATTTGTCTGTCTCCTTTTGAGCAGTGTTCATTCAGATTCTTTGGCCATTTCTGATTGGTTATTTGTTTTCTTACAATCGAGTTACTTGAGCTCTTTTGGATATGAACTCCTTTTCACGATTTGCAGGTGTTTGCTTCCAGTGTGGGCTATGCCTTCATTCCATCAGTTGCCTTCCCTGCTATGTAGAACTTTTTCATTTGAGACAATCTCATGTTTGCTTTTGTTGCCTGTGTCTTCATTTCCTAGCCTAAAACCCATTGCAGGGACCAGCGTTGTGCGGTATTTACCTTGAGGCTTTACATCTGTAAGCCTTACTTGTACCTCTTTATAATCAATCTTGCATTTTTGTTTGTGTTATGAGATACAGACCTATGTTCATTTTTCTCTGTGTGACTGTCATTTATAGAAGGACTATCTTTTCTCATAGTTGTTGGCTTCTGTCTTGAAAACAATTGATTTCTTTTTTAAGCGTGAATTTGTTTCTGGGCATTTTGTTACAGTGGTTTCTGCAAACTGTTTCCATGACAGTACCATGTTGTTTTGATTACTGCGTCTGTTTCCATGACAGTACCATGTTGTTTTGATTACTCCGTCTTTGCAGTATATTTTGAGCTGAGGTAGTATGACGCTTGTAGCAGCTTCGCTCTTTGTAATCAAGATCGCTTTGACTGAGTCTTTGTGGTTCTGTATTAATTTTAGGACCTTTTTTCTATTTTTTGTAAAAATTTTCATTGGAATTTTGAAAGGGACAACATTAATTGTAGATGACTTTGGGTAGTGTGGATATTTTAAGAATATTGATCCTTCTAATCCATGAACATGGGATATCTCCATTTGTTCCTTCTTCAGTTTTATTCACATTGCTTTACAGTTTTCAATGTATGGAGCTTTTTACCTCTTTGGTTAAATGTATTCCTACCTATTCTCATTTGATAGATTATGTTATTTTATGTCTGAGTGTTTTGCCTGCCTGCATGCATATAAACCACACACATGCCTGCTAATTATGAAAGCCAGAAGAGAGACTCCTGGGGCAGGATGGCACCTGTGTGTGGTGGTGGGCGAATGAGTGCTTTGGGATTTTCACAAGATGGAGCACGTGGTGTGGGTCACCGCAGGACGGTGCATAAGGGAAAGTGTGTGGGAGTTTTTCAACAAGAGGAGCGGGCAGTGGCTCAGAGGACAATGAGTTCAGGCTAAACCTTCTATCTTGAGGTGGGATACCAAAAGCTACAGCTGGGTAGGGAGCCAGCAGGAGACAGCAGCAGATGTCTATGGGAGAACCTTTGGGCAGAAGGCTCATCTTCCATGACCCACTGGTCACTAGTGGAAAGTCACACTTTTTAATTTTTAAAAATTTACGTATGTGGGTATTCTGGCTGCATGCATATTTGTGCACGGCATGTGTGCCTGGTGCCAGCAAAGAACAGAAGAGGGCATCAAATTCCCTGGAACTAGAATTACAGATGGCTGTGAGCGATTCTGTGGATGCTAGGAATGTAACTCAGGTCCTTTGGAAGAGCAACCAGTGCTCTTAATTACTGGGCCATCTCTTCAGCCCCAGTCACATTCATTGCATCTCAGTCTTTTCATCTGTGAAATATAAAAGTTGGGCCATATCAAGAGGTTCATTAGTCTCTAATTTCAGCACTCACCTTTAGTTCTAGCACTTGGGAGGCAGAGGCAGGTGGACCTCTGAGTTTGAGGCAGGCCAGCCTGGCCTACAGAATGAATTTCAGGACAGCCAGAGTAACACAGAGAAAACTTGCCTCAAAAATCAAAACAAAACGAAAGAAAAAGGTTCTTTAGGGCTGCAATATGGCTCAGAGGGTAAGGCTGGCCATGAGTTTGATCCCTAGGACCCAGGTAATGGAAGGCAAGAACCAGCTTGGTTAGTTGTCTTGGCCTTGTATCAGTTGTTTTTCTCTGCTGCTGTTGTAAAACACCACAACCAAAAGCAACTCACAGAAGAAAGAGTTTGTTTTGGCCTACAGTTCCGGAGGGGTAAGAGTCCGTTATGGTGGGGAAGCGTGGCAACAAGGGGCAGGCAAGGTGGCTGGAGCAGAGGGCTGAGGGATCACGTAGTTAACTTCCAGCACAAATGGGGGCAAGAACCGAAAGTAGGATGAGAATATGAACTCTTCAATCCCATCCCCAATGGTGTACCTCCTCCCTCAAGGCCATGCATGTCTCAGAAACCTTTCCATATAGCTCTGTTAACTACGGACCAAGGTTTCAAATGCTAAAACCTATGGGAGAAATTCTCATTGTCACCACAAATCTCAGAATGTGCTCCACAGCATCCCTGCCTTCCTCAATGGAGATAGGCTGTGTGAGGGGAGGGATGTCCCTGCTTTCTGGATATGGAATGTGAAACTGTGTGCATAGGGGGCTGGCAGCACCACTCGATTTGGAGAGTGAAATCGGATTTCATAAGCCACACCCACAGCTGGCGCTCTGCGGGTAAAACCGCTCTTTAAACAGGGGAGGGGTGAGTCTTGTCTCATCTGACCAGTTCCCGGAAGGCAGAGATATGGCCCTAGGGTGCCCACATGTCTCTTGGTGGCTGTATCTCAGGGTTCCATGGGGGCCTCACGCACCTGTGCCTCTAGGCTGCTCAGAACACCCGAGTTCCCTAGAGACATTGCCCCAGGCCAGCTCTGGCCAGCTCCGGCCAGCCAGGCGTATTCTTCCTGTTGGAGCCTCAGGCCTCCAGGCCTTCTGACTCCCCTGAAAACTACTCAGCTTTCTGAGCCTCAAGAGAGAGAAGCACTGATAACCCCTGAAAATAAGATTCCACAGTTGCAATCTGCACCACACACAGCCTGCTAGCCATCTGGCTGAGCTAGAGGTCATTTGCATAGCTTTCTCTTTCCCCCTGAACCTTTTTTGATAAGGACTATGTGCCTAATTGCCACCCTCAGCAGCTAGTGCATCCTTGATTCCCAGAGCGAGCTACTGAAGTCATAAAGTGATGTCAGCAAGACTGGAGTTCTCCTTTGGGACCTCAGGCTCTTCTCAGGCCGTGTGGAGGGGCAGGTCTCTAGGATGGCACAATGCTTGCTCTGTTCCTTATGAGGTGCTCCCCTTCAGGGCAAGGCATGCCTCATGCAAATTGCCTCTAGGTCCTTCCTCACCCAAGGATGATGAACATGGAAAGACACCAACAGAAGATGGTGCAGATCTTGTTGGGCAACACGGCGAGGGGAGGGGGTAGAGAGATGTCTGTGTTGGAAGCACGCCGGCACACAGGCCTTTGGCCAGGCCCTCTGGGAATGGCTGCAGGGACTGCAAGAACAAGCCTGGCTTTATTAAGTCCATCCTGTAGATGAGCAACAGGACCTGATAGCTTGCCACCTTGCGGGAACACAGGCTCTACTCTGTCTCCTGCCCCTAAGGTGCCGGCCACCGTAGCATGTGGCGTGATGTTTTCCTTGGCATTCAGCAGATGGTCTTGCACCTACCTGTGCAGTCCAACCCTGGATCACCCTCCCACACACCCCATCTGAAGGTCCGGCCAAGATCCACTTCCCTCTCTGCTGCTCGACTGGGCCCAATCTCTTCTCCTCATATGCTTCAGACTGGCTCCAAACCAGCAAGTTGGCCTTTGAGCCTGGCTGTGGGCTCTGGGGGGCAGGCCTTGCTGAGGCCAGGTCAGGGACCATGCACTCATGTACCAGAAGCCACCACAGCCTGGTCCAGGACATTGGTTGAAGTGACCGGAGGAATTTAGAAGCGGTTCTCTGATCCCAGGGGAGAGGCTGGTGGGTTAAGGAAAAGGACAAACCCTGTGGTGAAGTAGAGGAAGGCTGCCAAGCCCCAGGGCCTGGCTGATGGCAGCCTGACTGCCAGGGCACCCCCACACCAGCTGATGGAGCCAAACCGACAGCAGGGAGAGGCCTGCCCTCCCAAATAAGTGAGAATGAAGGCACTGACTCACCGGTCCAGCTGGATGCAGTCACTGCTGAAGGATGGGAGGCAGGAGGGTGATCCCAGCCAGGTCCCATGGTTTCAGGATGCCCTGGAATTAGCCAGGCTCTTTGAACTGGCCAGGGCCCTCGTTTTTTACTGAGTAGAGGTGTGCTCAGTACCTGCTCTTGGGGAGTTGAGGCCAGGCATACAGCACAATGGACAGGCAGGGGGTTGAATTTGAGATCAGAGTTCCGGTCTTGTAAAAAGACGAGCATGGGCTCTAACCTCAGTCAGACAATGCTCTCATCTCCCCACCTCTCACCTTTCTTTTCTTGCTACATGGGAGTAGCAAGGAGTAGAGGAAAGCTCATAGCACTCCATGAAATCTAGGCATATACTATGGTTCCCTGCACACAAGTTAACTGCTCCCACCACACTTTTCCCCGTGCCCCTCAGGAAAACAGAGCAGCATGGCCTCAGCTTGCATTCTTTCCCTCTTGATCAGCTGGTCCTTGACCAGCACTTGTCTCATCACTCTGCAGGGATCAGGAGCCCAGGGAGGGGCTGGAGTCACCTCCTGACCTGGCCTCAGGCTGTGGGCAAAGGCAGGAATGGCCTGGAAGGCGAGGCTGGCCCCAGGAGCTCAGGGCCACCTGCCCTGGTGTTGTGCAATTGGAGAAGCAGCTAACCCTGTGGCCAGTTCAGCAGAGACAAGTAGCAACAAGGAACCCCACTGCTCAAAGAGCTCGAATTCCGGGATGCCTAAGTCTGACTCAGAGACGTGACAAGACACCATGCTGGGCTCTGGTTTGTTGCTGGTGTAAGAAGTCCATTGTTTATCTGTCTTCTCAGCCTCCTAATTTATACAGGGTGCTATATCTTCTATCACCTTCTACCTTAGGATGCTTTCCACTATAGCATCCACTATGGTGGATGCTCTACTGAGTCCCGAGCAAACAGGAGAAAGTGGTCCTTTAGGCACACGGACTTACCACTGGTCACTTCCACATTAGCCAATCCGAGTAGGAACCTACATGTGTAAGCAGATTCTGCAGAGACATTGGACTGAGACTCACAGTTTGTGAATCTTTAATTTGGATGCAGAGCAGGGCGTTTAGGTTATCAATGATCAGGCCCTATTGGCATTTAACCAAGGAGGTCTCTGAGATCCCGAGGCTCCAAAGATTCAATCATGAGCTTGTGGGCTTGTGAGATAGGACACTGAATTCACAGAGCCTGCTTCCTAGGTCACAGGGCCAGGGCAGTTTCCTCCTGTGTTACCTGTCAGAGGCTGGCTATGGGAGGCAGGCTCCCAGAGACCGACAGAAGGAGGAACCCATACCGTCATTCACAGAGCTAGGATGACCAGCCCTGGACAAACACCATGATTAGGGAGAATTGGCCATACCCGGTCAATGCCCAGGGAGCCCTGTGAAACAGCTCACTGAATAAGCTACAGATCTGAGATTAAAGAAGAAAACCTTCAGTTGAACCCTCGTAAGCTCCCCCACACCACCCCACCACCCCACCACCCCATGCTTAGAAAAAGGGTGGTCTAGAGCCCTTTCTAGTTGGGAACTGATGACAAGTCTTTGTGTCTCTGGAACAAATCTCAGTGTCATTGATGCAGCGTGGAGAACCCAAGGCTTTTATTAGACAGGCCAGGAGAGGGATCAAAGTCTTAAAGGACTTCTGATTTTCATTATCTTTTAATTTTCCTATGACACATCATTACATAAATGTAATCCTTCTCGGTCCCTTTCCCTGCCAAGTTTCAGCTCTGTGTGACATTCTTAAGGGGAACAGGGTCATTCGCAGAGGTAGGAATGTGGATAAGATCCCCGAGGCTAGGGCAGCAGGGAGCAAATGAAGCAAAGTGTCCCCGAGGGAGTAAGGACTGGGGAAACTCAGGTGATCCCCAGTTTTAAATTTGTATTTTGGATATAGAATAGGTCATCTGGGCCACTGATTGATACTGTGTTTAAGCAGGCAAGGCCTGATCCTTACATGACCAAGGAGATCTCTGAAGTCTTGAGGTTCCAGGGATGACAGGAGAAGCTGGGAGCTGAGACTCTGAACCCACAGGTCATAGTGCTAGACAGTGTTCCTTGTGTGGTGCTTATCAGAGGCTGGCTGTGGGAGGCAGGCTCCCAGGGTCCTCAGAGGGAGGAGCCCATACCCCTGTTCATAGAGCAGCCCTGGACAACCCCCATGCCTGCAATCTGGGTTACTACAGATATCTGCGTAGCTGAGCTAGCTAGGCTGAGTGTGACTGATACTCATAATGCAGGCAGCCTGATATGTGCTGATAGGACAGTCTTGGCCAGAGGCTGCCCTGGGTGGGTGTGTCAGAGGAATAAAGGGAAGGAGAAGTAAATCAGGCCTTCCTGGATTGAGAGATCAGCTTGAGGCTAGCCTTCCAGAACCTCAGAGAAAAGGGTGAAGGAGTAAGCAGGAACCCTTCCTGGTTGTGAGTTGATATATCTTCTTCAGACTGTCACAGACCCTGGTCCTTGATGACCCATGAGTGAGTGGGTTAGAGTACACGTGCTCACACACACACACACACACACACACACACACACACACACACAGAGAGAGAGAGAGAGAGAGAGAGAGGGAAACCCCACTGTGTGCAAGGCATTGTGGGGACTGTGCGTGTTCTTAAGGCTTGGATCTGCCTACTGAGTGTCAGATGATAAGGGTAGGTCTGAGCAAGTGTGGTGGAAGCTGAGGGAGGGCAGCAGGAGATGCTTTCAGAGTAAGGTCAGGTGGCCTGGTCAGCTCTGAAAGAGTCTGTGTTGAGCCCTCAGGGTGAAGTGGTTGTAGAGCCAGATTCCTGGCAGCAGGAGCAGGTTAGGCCTGGAGCTTCAAAGCTTAAAAAGCTTTGGGTCAGGTCTAGACAGAGCCAGGAGCCTCGTGAGGAATCTGGAGGGAGGCTGTGCTTCTGGGAGCACGTATGAGATTCCCCCCCCCCCCCAGCATGCTGTGTTCTAGGCTGTGTCCTCATACTTTGGTCAAAAGCCACCAAGATGCATCATCCAGGAAGGCCTTCCAGCCCCGGGCCAGATCTGGCGGCCGTTCTGCAGCCTAAGTGACTCTAAAAGCTGGAATTCACACATCCCACCCTCCCTGAGCTGTGACTCAGCAGGTCACGCATAGGGCCCTGGAGTGTGCATAGCAAGGCAGTTCCCGGGTTACTTTTGAGGCCACCCCCGGGCCATTGCACCTGCCATATGAATGGTGTTGGTCCAGTTTGCTCGCAGGGGATGCCCTGGGCGGTGGTCAGCTGGACGGTCTCCTCAGTCTGGAAACTTCTGGAACTGTCTTTGGTGATGAGAGCCCAAGTCCAGGTGACATGAGCAGCGCTATCTCCATCTTCATTAAGCCATGCTTTGACAGGATGATTTGCCCAGCAAGGACTGAGGTCATGGTCTTATGGAGGATCCTATTGCTGCGATAAAACGCTATGACGAAAAACAGCTTGGGGAGGAAAGAACTGAATTCAGCTTACACTTCCGCATTCTCAGTCTCTCCTAGAAAGATGTCAGGGCAGGAATGGCAGCAGGAGTACTGCTCGCTGGCTTGCTCTCTGCACTTTCTCAGCCTGCTTGTTTAGACACCCCAGGACCACCTCCCCAGGGATGGCCCCTGACAGTGGGCTGGGTCCTTTCAAATAGTCACTAATTAGGAAAATGCTCCAGGGGCTTGTCTGCAAGTCAACCTAATGGGAGCATTTTCTTAACTGTTGTTCCCTCTTGTTAGGTAACTTTCAATTGTTTCAAGCTGACACCATCACCAACAAAAACAACCTCCCCAAGAAGCAACCAGGACAACTACTTTGTGGTGCTCTGGGGACAGGCCTAGGGAGAGAAGTCCTGGTCTCCTTTCTCTTGTCTAGAAAGGACGCAGAGATTACATCCCACATCCCACCAGGAGGCCCTGTGAAGTGGAAAAGACTGTATATTGGTACTCTTTTCTTTGCTGTGAAAACGAAAAAGAAAAGAACAACCTGAAAGACCTCAAAAGCCACTTACAGTGGAATGGTTTGTTTTGACTTGTAGTTTTTGGGTACAGCCCGTCATGAATCAGGTCATGGCAGGAGAGGCTTGGGGTAGCTAGTCACAATGGCACCCACAGTCAGGAAAGAGCCGGGAGGGGAGGGAGTGCTGGTACTCAGCCTGCTCTCTCCTCTTTCTCCGGTCGGGCACACCAACCAACCCGTGGAATGTTGCTAACCAGTCTAAACACTCCCCCACTGACGTGCCCACAGGCGTGTCTCCCAGGTGATTCCGGAGCTTGTTGCCATTCAAGATAAACCCTCGAAGTGATGTGTGTGTGTGTGTGTGTGTGTGTGTGTGTGTGTGTGTGTGTGTGTACATTCAGCTCATCATCGTCACATGGGTGTGTGCACACACCCAGATCAACAGACCACAGAAAAGAACCCAGAATTGGTCATGACCATAGTAGGCCCATTCCCTTCCTTCTTGACTGTCAGTTTCCTAGATCTGAAAAAATTAAGTGATATAGATTAGGCGGTTCCTTCAGTGAGGCCTGAGGGACCTTGCTGGTAAGCGCACCATCATCTGATTAGTGTTCAATTTGAAGCAGTTAATAGACATCTGGAACTTTGCAAAGTTGGCCAATTACTAGGCACGGCTGGAGAGCACAGTTCCAGAGAGCATGCTGAGTCCTTGGGGACCAGTCTATATATCAGGGTGTCATCAGCCACTCTAAGGACCTCCAGTATGAATAGCATTGCCAGAGGCTACTTGTAATGCAAAACAAAAGGCGCTTTCCCCAGCAGCTCCCGAGGGGAGGTAGAAAGCTCAGAGGCAGTCCCCCCTAGGCCCTGGGAAAGCTGAGCAGTGGTCTAGGGAGCCTGCCATAGTCTGTCCCTCCCTCCTCCTCACCAATCTGGGCTCTGCCTGCTGATATGGCCCAATTAGCATGCTTCTGAGAGGCTGGCAAAGAAAACAAAGAAGGGCAGAGACCCCAGGAGAGAAGACCCTGGCTTTGGAGGTCTGCAAGGCCAAACACAGGCCCTGGAGTCAGCCCAGACAGGGATCCTCCAGCTGTACTTTGCAAGCCTTGTGATTCAAGATAGCACTCTTGCTTGTTGGAGATTTGGTTGGCTTAATCTTCAAAATTAAGTAAGAATGAGATTTGTGAAACCCGTTGAAAGGACGAAAATATGGAAGTGACTGGAACCTCCAGTCGCCAGGTTGCAGATACCATCTGTGACTCAGGATGTGGCAGGCCGAGTGTGGGGTCTGTGTTTGTGTCTCAGAGACTGGCTGAGCAACCCTGAAGACACATTTCACCTCTCTCGGTGTCTTCGTCTGTGCCCCGAAAACACTTACAGTATTTCCCCCAGAGGAATGGAGAGGAAAGCTGCCTGGCTGGTAGGAGGGTGGCCATGACTCAGAGAGAGGGTGGCACTACTTTTCTCTACGCCCAAGTGACTGCCTCAGGTGTGTGTCACCGTGCAACCCCGAGCAGCCTGACCAGGACCCGGGGGGGGGATGCACTGCCAAGTCCTGGATGACCCACAGCAGCCTGCCTGCCCAGCGGTTAGCTCAGGAAAGCCTCAAATTATACAATTTATGAAACCCGATCCAGTTTGCCTACTGGAACGTGTGATTAGAGATTACACGTTGCCTGTTGCAATTATGGTAATGTTGATGTGTGGACAGATAACTGGCAGCGGGGCTGCTCTGAACCATCTATTTATAGGCTCAGATTCTTGCTATCTCAAGGCAGACATATGGGCCATGAAGGCAGGCGACAAAAAAAAAAAAAAAGAGGGGGAGCGCGAGCCTCCCTCGGAATGAAAAGACACCAAAGGAAGCCGTAATTAGGGCTGGGACTGGCTTATGTAAATCAGGTAATACTTTCAAAACAGACACGAGATCCGGTTTTAATAAAGCACATTGGAACAAATGGTGGAATAATGACTTTAATAAATCTAAATACAAATATTTTGTTCCGTCTCCAAAATGAACAGCCCTGGCATCTGCTGAGCCTGGGCCCGGGCGAGGGGCGGCGCTCCGTTGTTACTGGATTCTTACAGTCCCTCAGCAGGCTTGAGGATTTTAATTTTTAGCCTTCTGCTAAATTACATGGGCTGTCAGTCAACTGTGGGAGATATTTTGAGTAGCGAGATTTATACAAACACACAGAGCACACTCAGAAGGCTCAGCACAATATCTTTTACACCAACCCAGGATGTAAATCACAGGTTGTTTGAAGCCTGAATTACAGCTTTTCTGGAGATAGACTGCAGAGACGTTATTTACCAGTAGGAGAGATCTGGTGGCGCTTTCTCGATGCCCCTTCTCGCCCTGGCATGAGTCAGAGGCAGACTATGACTGTTCTCTTGGGTCTCCAGCACACCACCCCAGCTCCGCCATCTAAATCTGAGCTGCTGATCTGGGAGGCAACCAGGCTGCACATGTGGGTTTTGATTAGCTAAATAATGTCGTCCTGGACACAGACCAGTTTTTTAAAATGAGTTGCAAGGCTAGGCACTATGGCCCACACCCATAATTCTAGCATTTGAGAGGCAAAGGCTGGGTGCTTGCCGATCTCAGGTTTGAGGTCAGGCTGGGATATAAGTGAGTTTAAGGGCAGCCTGGACTACCTCCTATGTGCTGATGGACAGCTTTGGAGAAGGAAATATCCTCTGGTCTTCACTATACCCAAATTCCCATTCTCCATTCACTTCACTGACATTTCTGGCTTGGTCTCATTGATATTTTCATGTATTATATTGTTCTTATTTATTTATGTATTTATGTATTTATGTATTTATTTATTATTTTAACTTACTAGAACTAAGTTTTAGAATTTGTGCTTTATGTATATATTGTTTATGCCGTTTTCAACTGCTGTCCCCAAGCCTATGGATTCTTATTATAAAGGTAACACATTTCAAATATGCACACCCAACCCCATGGTTTTACATGTTCCAGTGACTCCTGTGTTGGAAGTTTGGTCCTCAAAGTAGTAATATTGGCAGGTGGTGGAACCTTTAAGAGATGGAGCCTCCCGAGGCAGTTAGGTCATTAGGGACATCGCCCTGAGAAGGAGCTAGTTCTCTGGAGATTGAGTTAGGAAAAGAGCAAGACTACCCACCCTCCTCTTTGGCTTTCTGATTTGCCATGCCAGCTCGCCTTCCTGCATGCATTCCCACCAGCATACCCTCTGCCATGATGATATAGACAGAGAGGCCCTTACCAGAATCCTCATCACGCTGGTTGTACTTTCTAAATAAACTTCCTCTCTGTGTATATTACCCTGGCCCAGGCATGGAAAAAAAGCCTAACACTACACATGTGGGAATTAGGATTAATGGTCCTTGCTTGGAAAGAGCTAGCCAATATTCTGTTGTATTTTGTCTTGTCTTTTTAAACAGACAAGGGTTGTTATGCTGACGTTCTTAAGCAGCCAAAACAAAATTCTGGTGACCTTATATCAGCGTTGTGTATTTCATAGGCCTGTGAAATACAGCAGCTGGGCATTGCTCACCCATATCATCATGAAATTATAGTTTCTACATTGAAGGGCAGAGCTGAAGGCATTCATCTGTCTCTCCTCGCATACACTTGTCAATGATCCCCTCTCTCCATTCATTTCTTCCTACCCGTTCAACCATTCTATTATACATTTGCTTAACTGTCCATCCATCCATCCATCCATCCATCCATCCATCCATCCATCCATCCATCCATCTCACTGCTGATACAGAAGGTTGCCAGGTGCTTTGAACCTGAATGTTATTTTCATACACAGTACTAGGTCCCTATGTGAATAGTAATAGGGACTACATATTCCACTCACAAGGTGGCTTAAGTGTGTGTGTGTGAGAGTGTGTGTGAGATGTGTGTGTGTGTGTGTGTGTGTGTGTGTGTGTGTCATATTACACACATGGGGAAGAAAGGTCAGTTATCTTCATTCACTATTTGGGTTGTGGGTATTGAACACTAATCATCAATCAAGAAAATGTGCCACAACCTTGTTCACTAGATTTCAGGCGCTTTGCCACAGTCATCTCAGGAGCTAGAAACTGAAATTTTTAAGATCAACATTTGTGGTGTGGGGTAGAAGTAGAGAAATGGCCATAAATGTAGTACTTTGGTCTCCACACGAACAGCATAGCAAATACACCTCCCACTAAATAATAAAGAAACAGAATAGTGATACTGAGATCAAAGTTTGATGGGGGTAAAAGGCAGAGGCCATTGTTATAATAATGAGTGGCATGGCGGTAGAAGGGATTCCTGTGTGCCCAGACACTACTGGGAGAGCCCCCCCTTGAGTTTCTGGGTACCAGTGTTATAGTAATGATTAAAATGCCACCACACAACATATGTGGTATAGAGGAGATTTATTGTGGGAAAAGGGGAAAAGAGAGAAAAGGAGAGGGCACCCATGACAGAGATAAAGAGAGAAACACAGAGAGAGACTGACAGAGACAGACAGACGACAGAGGAGAGAAACCAAGAGAAAGACTAAGAGGCTGGAGAGGGTTCTTTTTATCCCCTCCACACCTGGCACACGCCTGGCTGCAGCAGGTGATGACATCAGAGGCTGCTAGGCCCCTGAAGGACAGGACAGTGGGAATGTCTGTATACTAACAACTCGAAAGGTCCTAACGGAGGGTAAGGGGAGGGCTCATAATTTAACCTCGCCCTTGTGCCTTGAATGGTTGGCTCTCTAGGCCAGTGAGCGCTGTGCCTCTCCATCGCTTTCCTTATAGTACACTTGCCCTTCGCTAGCCATAATGTGCTGGCTAGTTCCATGTCAACTTGACATAGCTGAGGGAATCGAAGCTGAAAAACTCCCACTAGACTGGCCTGTGGACAAGCCTGTGGTTCGTTTTCTTAACAGATGACTGATGTGTAAGCAATGTTACCCTGGCCTAGGTACTAGCAAGCCAGTAAGCTTCACCGCTCCATGGCTTCTGCTTCAGTTCCCTCCGAGGATTCCTGCCCCAACTTCCCTCATTAGTGAGCCATTGCCTGGAAGTGTAAGATAAAATAAATCCTTTCGTCCTCAAGTTGCTTTTGGTGTTTTTTGTTCATTCATTCATTTGTTTATTTATTTTTCAAAGCAACAGAGACCCTAACTCTGGCCATGGAGCAATTGGTGCAGACCCCTCCCAACCCTGAGAGCCCCAAACTGTGGATGCTCTAGCCTCAAGCATCCAGAGGCACAGCACTTGCCGAGGACCTGCGCGTCCTCCCACAATTTAAAAATTTGAAGTTTAAAGCACCCTTAGGTAAGGTGTAGTACCTAGTGCAGTATAAACCTGGGGGCTGTTATCCTGTGGTTTGGGAAATGATACCAAGAAAAACAGGAAGCACGTGTTTAGCCCAGGTGCCCTTTCTCTAGTGTGTTGGATCCATGGATCACTGATCCGCCGCCGCCGCCCGCTGACACAGCGCGCGTGATCGCTACAGGCTTTAGTGCGGCCCGGTTGATCAGTGCTGTTAATTTGACAGACTGTAGAATCATCATGAGAACTAATCCCTGAGCACATCTGTGAAGAATTCTCTGGATTAGGCTAATTGAGGTCAGGAGACCCACCCAACTATTGGCTGCACCACAGCAAGGGCTGGAGTCCAAGGTCAGCTAAAAAGAAAGTGAGGTGAGCACAAACCTTCCTTAATCCCTGCTTCCTTGTCATTTCTGGGGTTTGTTTGTTTCAAAATAATCCCAGGCCATTAAACAATTGAACTCAGATAAGTGTTCTTCAACAGGAAAAAAAAAAAAAAAATCCATATAAACGGTGTGGATTCTAAGTTGATTCTGTCAGTGGTTTGGGCACTGATAGGGGAGGGAATGGTGAAATCACAGAGGGCCTTGGGGAATAAGAGGGTTAGGGTCCTCCCTGACCCAGAGGGGCCGCCTGCTATGTCAGGTCTGAGGGTAGCTCTTACCATCGTCTAGGGACAGGCAGGGTGGAGGGTGAGCGAGACTGGACGGGGGCTGGGGGTAGTTCAGGCCCCTCTGCCTTCCCTGTGTGGAAGACTGTAGCTTCTCAGTGGTAAGCCAGAACAAACCCTGCTTTCCTTACGTTGCTTCTTATCTTTTTTTTTTTTAATCTATTTTTATCACAGCAATGAGAAAAGGAACAAATCCACCGAGTGTCTCTTGCCTCCCTCCGAGGCTCTCATGCTTGACCCACAGGTTTTCTTTCCTCAGCTCCTCCTGGTCCGTGGCCAGATGCTCAATGGACTCAGCCTTGATGAGCTGGGAAAAGCTCATCCTGCTTGTGTCCTGAGCCTCTGCCCCAGAGCACCCCCAGGCAGGGTGTCATCCAGCCAGCTGCAGTGGTGGAGGGCTTCGTGAAATGGGAGAGGTGACGGCGGGGGAGGGGGGTGGAGATGAGTTGTTACTAGAAAGACATTTTCAGATTCCCAGGCACACTTCCCTCCCCAGAGCATAGCAAGGGTGTGGAGGAGGCTCCACCTCACGGAAGACGAAGGGACAGAGGATATTCTAAGCACAGGTGGGGATGTGACCTGTGACCTGGATGAAACTCAGAGTTTGTGGTCAAGTTGCCTGAGCTTAGAGATAGCCAGAGCGTCAATAAAACACTCTGGGTGTGTTTGTGAGGAAGGCTCTGGGAGAGATTAGGACGGAGTAAAGGGGATTATCCTCAACATGGTAGATACCCTCCGACCCACTGAGAACTTGAACAGATCAAAATGTCACAGAAGAGGAGCCTTGCCATCTGTTTGATCAGGGACGCCTGTCTGTCACGTTCTCAGCCAATAACATGCCTGGTTCTTGGGTCTTTGGGCTTGTACAGAGGCTTAGGATGGACTCTGCTGCTTTTCGGGCTCTAAGCCTCTGACCCCATCACAGCGCTGGCTCCTGAGACTGTGGGAGTCCTCAGAAGCCAGCTCCTCCCCAGCAGTCCCTCCCTGCTCACCTGTGTCTGTGGAGAACACTGGCCGCTTCCTTCAGCAGGGAATGGCCGGATGGGGCAGTCCAGGATGCAGTCTAGTGGCCGTGTGGGGCGAACAGTGGCACAGTGACTACGCCCCTGGCTTCTGTATGCCAGGGACTTCTTTCTTATCAGAAGTTGGACTAATTGCCTAACAGCATGTATGCTGCTTCATCCTGCCCAGAACCACTTAGGTATGATGTGATAAAATTCGTGTGTGTATGTGTGTGTGAGAGAGAGAGAGAAGAGAGGTGGGGAAACATTTTTGTAATTATCTGGCTACAAGCATGATTATAAGGGGAATCCCTATTTTTGATGTTAACTAGGAGTAAACTGCAGGGTCCCTATATTCCTAAGGCTGAGTAGGTATTATTTTCTTATCTACAGATAAGTCAGCTAAAGTGAGGAACCGAGCCAGGAAGGAGGGGGTGAGAATTTAAACTTTGGCCACCTGCATCCATGACAAAATACTCTGGTTCTCAATGCCTTGTATTTCTCAGGCCTGAGCAAGCAGAGAAATATTCA
>NW_026596039.1:22479950-22501736 GCF_907164565.1 Psammomys obesus | reverse complement strand
ACACACACACACACACACACACACACACACACACACACACACACACATCTGGAAGTAAAAGGCACAGAAAAGAAACTGAGGACCAGGGTAGGAAAATGACACGTCCACAGATAGACATGGAGGTAGGCTCAGAAGATGGACCCTGGCACCCTGTCCCAAGTGAGGGCTATTTGCTGTCTTCACTGACAGCTTCCCCTGAAGCTGACATCAGACTCTGGTTTGAGCAATAGTTCAACCCTCCTAGCCCCGGAGTTGAGGATGATCCTCATCATGCAGAGGAAGAAATGTGTGTCAGCAACCACACTGTTTAGAAAGAGCACAGCCAGGCCGTGTGGTAGCTCACACTTGTTACCCCAGCACTCAGGAGGACAGAGGGTGCTAGATCTCTGTGAGTTTGAGGCCAGCCTCAAGCAAGTTGAGTCCAGGACAGCCAAGGCTACACAGAGAAACCCTGTCTTGAAAAACAAAAACAAAAAAAAGAAAGAGAAAAAAAAAGAAGGAAGGAAGGAAGGAAGGAAGGAAGGAAGGAAGGAAGGAAGGAAGGAAGGAAGGAAGGAAGAAGGAAGGAAGGAGGAAGGAAGGAAGGAAGGAAGGAAGGAAGGAAGGAAGGAAGGAAGGAAGGAAGGAAGGAAGGGCACAGCTGATGTAAGCCAGGCCTCTTGGAGGCCATCCCTGCTGCCTTCAATGGCTCTTCCTCTTCACCTGGCTTTTGAGCTATCATTACTCATGAGACAGAATGATTTTGAGCCTCAAATATCATTTATTTATTTATATTTACTTTGGAGACAGGGTTTGACTGAGCCCAGGTTGAATTTGAACTCACTATGGAGCCCAACGTGACTTTGAACCCCTGATCCTTCTCCCTCTACCTCCTAGATGGGTTATAGTTGTCTGCAGCCACACCCGTTTTTATGGTGCCCAGGACTGAACCCAAGGCTTCACGCATCCTAAGCACGTACTCCACCAACTGAGCCAAATCCCCGGCCCATCTGAGTACAATTTCTAGAGGAAAATCATGCTCCATTTACAGTCAGAGCAAGTACTTAGGTTCAAGTGAGGCACTCCCCACACAGCATGGCAATTGTTTATGGACGGTTTGTGAGAGGGGGGGTGGGGAGGTGGGGGTGCAGGAAAGCAGGGCCTCGTCTGCCGGATCAAGTACTGGACCAACCGTGCAGAACTGAGCCGAGAGAGACCTGGTGTGGGCAGGTACTGGAATGAAGTGGAGGTAATTCACCTCTACTCTGTGCCAGGGAGGTTTTTTTCTTTTTATTAAATAAGTTATTTATTTTTATGTTATGTACATTGGTGTTTTGCCTGCATGTATGTCTGTATGAGGGCATTGTTTCCCCTGGAACTGGAGTTACAGACTGTTGTGGGCCACTATGTGGGTGCTGAGGATTGAACCTAGGTCTTCTGGAAGAGCAACCAGTGCTTTTAACAGCTGAGCCATCTCTCCAGCCTCCATCTCAAGGGTTCTGAACAGAAGCTCTTCCATGTGTGTGTGCATGAACACCCGCACACACATTCCACTTCTCGGGCTGAGCCATGCGGGAGCCATTACGTATTCACACACTTATTGCTCAGATGGAATGAACTGACATGTCCTTTAGGGAGGGGAGCTGAAACAGAAAGCTAGGAAGCTTCTTATCCTGTCTGGTGGAGAAACCTGGAAGGCTTCCTGTAGAAAGCAAGGTTTTAGGAGGGTTTTAGAGAAAACATGAGTTGCTTACCTTCATAAGTGGGAGACAGATGGCCTAAATTTCTGGTCCTCTGTGAAGTGTGTGTTTCTTCCTTCGAAATATTCTCTTCTCTGTCTTTCAGCTGAAAGTCCATCAGCCAAATTCCTTCAAGCATCTTTTTTTTTTTTTTTCATTCTAAATTCACTGATCTTCCTCCCCCCTTTAGCTTAAGTTTATTGTGAATTCCTTTTGAAATAAATCATAATTTCCTGCTGTCACAACATGAAGACCACTTGACAGGCATCTATCCTGAGATACTAAATCAGTGCCTGTCAGCCAGCTGGCTCCAGGGTCCAGCAGCGCCCCATCAGCTCCCAAAATCTGGCATGATGGTCCCTTTCCCTCATGCCCATCAGTAGGGGAAGAGAGACGCACTGTAACAGGGCATTTCAAAACTCCCACTCCCTTAAAACAAAATATTCGAGCAGCCTGAATTCTTGTCATCTTCCTTCTGGGAGACTGGCATTTTCCAAGTAGCAATCACCAGATGACAAATTATTGCAGGGAATGATCAATACATTGTTCATACAGTCGGCATTTCGAGAGCAGACTGCCATCCGAAGAGATGATCTTGGAGGAGCTGCTGGGTGGAGTCTATCAATGAATCAATAAGTAAATATTTCTCAAGTATGTCCCAGGACGACAGGACATGGTCTGCACGGATGAAGAAGGCTGCTGTTCAGGCCTGGGCTTACTCTGACCACCGCTTCTTTCCTTTCATTTGTTCGCTGTTTATTTTGGTTTGCTCTTTGTTTTTTGAGGTAGGGTCTTTCTCGAGAACATAGTCTTGGCTGTCCTCGAACTCTCTATGTATACCCACTGGCCTTGAATGCACAGAGATCTGCCTGCCTCTGTGTCCTGAGTGTTGTGGTTAAGGTGTGTGCCACCATGCCTGGCTTTGGGCAAGTTTCTTGATCCAGAGCATGTATCTTGGTTTTCTCTAAGATATGAGGCCTGTGCTCTTCTGATGACCAAGTATGACAATCACACAGCTATGCCACTCTTGCCTGTGAACAGGGTCACCCCAAACCAGCCCTCAAGGGGAGCTGTGCTCCTGGCTGCTGTGGCTGTGAATGGGGAGAAGGGCCTGGAGCCTGCTAGCTCAGCCCTGATTGGGGATTTGGTTTGGAGCAGGCCTCCTTCGGGTCTCTCTCAGGTTATCACATCATTAAAGAAGAATCGAGACAGTCCTTGCACAGAGCCAATGTGCTGGGTGGTCCCTGACATCTCCTGGGCGCTGCCCAAACCATACCCTCCTGGGAAAAGCACCAGAAATACTGCCTTTGTGCTTCTTTCCCACAGAGAGCAGCTGGGAGTGTTCCCGTAGCGAACAGAGCGGCCGGATGCTCAGCTGCCACACTCTCCCGATCTCAGCAACCTCCCCACCATGCCCCCATGGACCTTTGGATGGTCTCTTAACCCATTCAGGTTTCCTTATGCCACCTGGAAGCCCTGGATGACTTCTGTGCCAGGCAGGCATCTTCTATTCCTCACCCTCAGAAACCCAGACAGATGTGAGGAAATGACTCAGAGGCCAGCTAGGCTTGCACTTGACCCAGCCGTCCACCAGTCCACGCCTCTGGAAAGGGTGACGAGGTCCTGGGTGGGATGCTGGCTCAGGTGGTCTTAAAGAGAGCACCTGGATCTTTTCTGATGAGCCTTGCTGTGAGGTCACATTATTGGGGGTTGCAGGGGCATTGGTCAGTGCCCTGGCTGCTACTGTGGAGGATAGGCAGGCCTGAAATACTGGCGAGCTCATGGGTATAGCCAAAGGGTGGGAGCCAGACTCAGCCAGCAGCGTTAAACCAGAGTCATAGTCACAGAGGAAGGGTCTGCGGTTCCAGCTCAACGACAGGGGGTGGAGGAGGGGTGGGACTGGGGTGGTAGTGACGACCTGCAGAGGAGGGTGCAGAATATGCAGAGAAGATGTGGACACCAAAGATTCCAGGACTGACAGAGGAGATAGGCCCAGTGCCAGGGAGGGAGAGGAGGCGGTGTGCGGGGGGGCTTCTGTGACAGAGGACAATGGATGCTCTTTAGTTTTGGCTCTCATGGGATTCTAGATGAAGAGCCAAATATGTAAATGAATGTAAAATTGGAGGTGGGTGGGGCAGAGCAGGAAGGATTTCAAAAGCCTGTTTTGGTAAATGGTGGGCGAGGTGTGGTAGACATTGGACTCCAAAGAGCTGAGCAGAATTCTTGTGGAGCCCGCCCAGGGCTCTGGGTCTGCCCTGCCATCCGTGTTTTCTAACTATGAGGGGCCTACTGTTATTGCTCCTTCCAGGAAGGCCACCATCCTCTGCTGTAGTGAGCCCTCCTGCTGACTCAGCGGGAGATGGCCCAGACAGCCTAGCGGAGCTCCCACCCCATTGCCTCAGCTCCTGCATAGAACTTCCCATAAGGGCTGTTAGGCTGTTAACCATGGCTTGGAGTCTGGTTCTCGTGACTGTTCTGCGATAGGCGAGAAGAAGCCCTGGGGAGCAGACAGGTCTGAGGTGAAGCACCAGCTTGATCCTCTATGACCTAATGCCCACGTCCACCCCATCCTGGTTCCCCCATTGCTGCCTCCTCAAACACCAAATCAGGTTTTATTTTAGACTATAAATGAATTGTCTGTAGGGCAACAGGAAATATCACGATGACCTTGTCCTATGACCCAGATTTAGTAAACATTCATGCTTGGCTCTGTCTACCCCTGCTGCTCTCTGTCCTCCTCCATCTCTGCCAGATGGGAACGTGTTCCCAGTTCCTTGCCCCCAACCTCAGGTCCCAGATTTTCTCCTTAGAGACAGTGACCTGCTTGAAGCAGGTATGAACTGCTCCTCTCCCCTCTGCCTGGACAGCTCAGGGTCCAGTGAAGCTCACCTCTGTAGTAGCCTTTCCAAGGTTTGAACATGGGGCTTTCCGTAGAAATTGTCCAGCCTGGGATTCTTTTCTCTCCCCTGCTTCTGACGGTGTAAACCATTTTCCCCCTGGGGCTTATATCTTATATCCCACTTTATTGAGGCCCAACACTTAGTTCACCCTTTACAGACAGTGTTTGAATGGTCTTCGCTGATGTCCCAGGTCTACGCCCTCCTTCCCTAGGCTGATTGCAGCATGAAAGCAATTAGCAAATGTATCTCTCGGATTCTAGGGCCAGCAGGCAGAATCCCACAGTGCTTGCTGTTAACACCTCTCAGGCCTTCCCAGGTGATTGGTGCCTGAGAGGTTTATTTCCCCTCTTAGCATGGGGGCCATATTTTTCTAGAGCCCCCAGATGTCTACCTACAAAGGGTAACCTGTAAGACTCACATAGCTGAAGCCATGGCCTGCACAGTCAAGAGCTGAGCCCTGACCTGAGGTGTCAGGCATGGGGGTCAAGCCAGGACACCTGGGCTGTGACAGTTTAAGGTGGCCTGAAGCTGGGCAGTGGGAGGGCTAGGGTCACTGTCAAGAGAAGCCACCATGGTCCTGGGGAAAATCCAACAGCCCTCCTGCTGTTGAGGTGAGGCAGGCCTGCATTTTGAGGTAGGATAGGGAGGCTCAGGGCAGCACTGATGTCAGGGAGGCCATGATTTTTCTTATCAACTGTCCTCCTGCCTCTTGCCCTCCTATTACTCCCTTTGAGTCATAAGAAGAGGAGTCACAGAGAACCCTACTAGCTATGACACTGTGAGAAGTGGCCAAGCCTCTTTTGCTCTCTGGTCAGGAAGAAGATGAACCCTGCTGTCTTGTTTGCTTCTGAGTTTGAATCCAGCTGTGCGAGCTTGTCTTTGCATTTTTCCCAGGATTGTCCCATGTATCTCTCAGGGTGGTTGTGAGCATTATAAAGTCTTAGACTCCTGTGAACCCTGGTGAGCTGCAACAAGCCGTGCAGGATGGCTGGATCCAAGCCCTATTTCTAACACTTTCTTTGGAGCTTAGCACATAGCCAAGTCCCACTGGATGTTCTGGCCATCTTGGCTCAGCCAGAGAGATTTGAGGAGAGGAGCTCAGCTGAACTTGAACCTTTGAGATCAAAGTTGCCATCCCTAGGGCCAGGCTGGAGTGGTCCCAGCAGAAAAGACAGCCAGCATCCCTCTGTCCAGCCATACGTACATCCTCCTTTCTGAGGGCTCTGGTTTATTTGCCTACTCTTCTCTCCATTGGACACGCTGCCCCTCCCCCAATGGGGAGAAGGCTGGCTTCTGAAGCAGAGAATCTGACTGAGGACGATGCATCAGGCAGACAGCAGACATTACTCCCACCGCTGGAGCCGTCTCCCCCAGACACATTCTCTTCGCCGTGATATCTCATTCAGCTCACCTAGAGAATGAAATTAGAAGTCACGTCAACTCTCCAGAGTCTTGTTAGATCAATCTGACTTACACAAAACAGGCCAGACAGAGTGTGAGGTTTCCATGAAATTAGGCTGTGTCCCCAGGGGCTGCCTCCGAGCTATCCAACATTTCAGAAAACTGCCAGGCACCCTTTTGCATAATTTATCAATTACACACGACGCAATTCATTGCAGGCAAGAGACAGGAGGCCTGACCTGGGGTGGAGGGGGCCCTGGGAGCGGTGTCTGCAGAGACAGGAAGCTCAGACTCTCATCTTCTCCCTCGGATGGGTGGATGATGAGCTTGGGCGAGTTCTTGATATTCTTGGGGGTGGGTGTCCTGAGTCACAGAGCGTGATTTACATTCAATCTAGAATTTGTTTCAATGTCATATTTGTGGAATCTGAATGCTGTGGTAGCTAGGATAGGAGATGCCCAGAGCTTGGGCTCTGCCTGGCTAGCTGTGGGAATATTGAGCGGCCGTGTTGGATGTGGGGTTCAGGTGGCCACACAGAAGCCTGTTTTTCCAATCTGTCTGGAGGTTGTCACTCTTAGAATGCTCCTTACATATGTCTCTCTTAGGACACCTTTTCTTATGTGAGTTGACATCATCCTCTGGGGAAGTCAGCTGTGTTGCTAGGAGAGTTGAGCTACAGGGACAGATGCTGAGGCACAAGGCAGGGAGCAGGAGTCGTGTGCCCAAGGCCACCAAAATCATGTGCTATTACTGCAGTGACCTCTCTCCAACCCTGCCACCCACTCCCTCCGTTCTCTGGGCCCTCTGTCTTGGAACCGACTTTTCCCTGGTGTTAACGACACTAGCAAGACTTGTTTCCTACCCACCTAAGGGCGGAGAGCAGAGCCATATCTGTTTCCCAGGGCCTGTCCTCCCAGGGATGCCCAGGAAACTGATGGATGGAGGGATACAGGGAAACTGAGGAACAGGCAGAACACACTTGGCAATGCCACTTCTTTGACTCTGGTCCAAGGCTCCTAACTCTAGGTTCTGGCAAACCAGGTTCCTGCTCCTCACTTTTGTACTAAGATTAAAGCCCCCCCCCCCAAGGCTTTGCAGGGCAGGACATCTGTTCTTAGTTCCCCATCCCCCTACCCTCTCAAAGGCTTGACCATGGTACACAAAACAAAAGGACTTGTGGGGAACCAGGATTTGAACCAAGTCCTGATCAACAGCATATCCTACATTCAATTTATTAAGCCACAAACAATCTTATTGCCTTGTTGAATTTTATATGTGTACACGTAGCTGCTCATGTGTGCATATGTACCCGTCAACTTGTATTTGCTTCTTTATTTTAGTCTAGTTTTTTGAGATGAGGTTTCTCTGTGTATTTCTAGAACTCACTCTGGAGACCAGGCTGGCTTTAAACTCAGAGATCTTCCTGCTTCTGTCTCCTGAGTGCTGGGATTAAAGGCGTATGCCACCATGCCTGATTCATCAACCTGTAAAGAAAGAAAGAAACCTTTCGCTGGTGTGGTATTTGCCTGTAGGACTGGCTGGCTGGGCAGAGAGCTCTGGCTGTCTCTGCCTCCTCAGCACTGGGGCTATAAAGTGTTCATCACCACGCCCAGCTTTTTCATGGCCCTGGTCACGGTACATGCAGAGCAAGTGCTTTACCGACCGAGCTCCTCTCTGCCCCACATTAATTGTCCAAGTGCCCATTTTTAGGCCTGCTAGGACTATGCAGGGAGGCAGGTGGAGAAGAGCCAAGTCCTCCCTTGATAGGTGGGGATGGAAGTTCAGAAGGGAGGAGTTACCTGCCCAAGGTTCATTAACGGCCAGCAGCAGGCTGTGAGTGTGGGACTCACCCTCAGCCTGCTGATTTCAAGGCCAGTACTCAGTATTGAACTACAGATTAGGTTTATTTATTTTTCTTTGTGATTTTTTTTTTTTAATTAGTGGGCTGAATTGAATATGCAAGTCTCCCATCCCTACCCCAGTGCGGTTCCCACAGCAAGGTGCACACCAGAAGGAGGTTTCCTGACCGCCAGGAGCCTCAGTCACTGAGGCTGAACCAAAGGCAATTTCACTCTGCTGAAGTTCTAAATTATCTGCCTGGCAACTCTGGGCTCTGATGATGAAACCTAGTAAGTGCTCATTATCTCCCTGGAGCTGCTCCACAGTGTGGGGGCAGGGCAAAGTCACGTAGGGAGGGGGCTGTCAGCTATCTCTGAACAGGAGGGTCAGGAAAGGTCGTGGGGACTGTGGGAGGGTGGGAAGACGCCAGGAGACCCCTGCCCCCCACCCCAGGATGGTCTAGAGAAGGTCTCTTGAGTAGACTGCTGTCCCTGGGCTAGGAGCATGTAGGCTGGTTTCTGAGCAGCGTTCATCCCTTCCAGTTCCGCAAGGCATACACCAGTCCCACACCAGTCCCCTGGGGCTGAGGGTGTGAGAGCTGAGATTTAAGGAGATTGGGGCAGTGCCAGCCCCTGCTTAGAGATGTCTGCGTGGGGGGGGGGGTTGCTGCTATTGTCTGGAGGGAAACTCCTTAGCAGCTGTTTCTTCAGCCTCCATGGAAATTAAAGCCAGGAAGCTAAGCAGTGGGTGATTATGGGTTCAAGTTGCTTATTAATAGCCCACAAAGGATTGTCATGGGGTTTCTAGGCAAAGCCCACAGAAGATTGCTGGGTCAAGGACTACTTCCTGGCTCTGCTGCCTGAGAACACATCTTTAGGCTCCCTCTGTTAGTACCTCTGACCTGCAGGAGCTTCCAAGCCCAGAGAGGCAATAACCTTTGTGAACTGTGCCTGCAGAGTGGGTTGGGGTGTGTGTGGGGGGCTGGGTGACACATTTCAGGTCCTTTAGGCAAATTGTCAGAGGAGTTTAGTTCTTTGAAAACTCCCACCAAATCCTGACTGCTGCCTGTATCTACAAATAAAGTTTTATAGGCACCATGACTTGGCTCTTTTGTATGTCTTGTGTGGCTGCTTTCAATCTCTAAGCTATGTAGATGCAAAAGGAACCGGGCCACTGAGACCAAAGTATTTCATCTCTTGTTCTTTAGGTTTTGCTTTCCCTTAGATAAGAGACAGTGTGGATTTCAGAGCTGTTCTGGAACAGATTTAATGTCACTTGTATTTCATTTCTAAACGTCCTTGGGTGTGGTCCTTCCCTGGCATCTCCATATTTCACTTTGAGAAAGGACTGCTGCTGAGCTGAGCCTGGGCCTATCATGTGGCAATTTCTCAGCACCAGGCATCCTCCTTAGAGCTAACCCCACCCCAACACACCCCCCCCACCTGGATGGGACTCGGTCTACAGAGGAGGAAGCAGAGATCCGGAGAGCTTTAATGCCTTGTGCAAAATGGCATAGAACTGGGCTTTTCAAAGACAGGCTGTATGGCTCCAGTTCCTTTCTGTGGCGCGTGTGGCCTCTCCCCAGGCTGTTGTGGATCAAGGGATAACGGAGCTGAGCCATTGCCCTGGAATGTCGTAGGAGCATAGCACGTGTTAGCCCACTCCTTCCTTCATTATTTTCCTCGTTTTTCCCCTTTCCTGCATTTCCTCAGAATGAGGGTCCAGGGCCTTCGAACCCAGAGGCTTAGGTCATCGTGTCCCCACCCGTCATTGCCAAAGCTGGGTATTGCTCTCACTGCCTCATTTCGCTGCGCTCTCTCCCTCTCATGCCTGCCGTGCTCTCCCTCCCACTGTTTAGTTAATAATAACATATCATGGTTCTGTCTAAGATGCATATCAGTGGTGTATAATTATTTATGGAGAAATAGACAGATGAGTCCCTGCTTGGACCATTTTCACGGGCAGCCCTACCTATCGCTTAGAATCCCTCTCTCCCTTAGTCTAATAACACTGTCCACTTTAGATCCTGAGGCCATGATTTATTAGGTAATTTGTTTCTTCTCTGTGGCTTGGGCCTGCCTGTCATCAATATAATAGAATGATGGACGTGCAGACTGTAGACACCAGACATTAAAAACTAGGCAAATATTACCCATTTCAACTCCTTGTCTGGCCACAGCCAATCAGTAGCCAGCTTCAGTCTCTGCTTGTCTGAGGAGAAGAGAAAGATTGCTGAAGAACACCCAGGGCCCGACTTCCCACAAAATGGCTCTTTGCAAATCAGCCTTCTGCTGCTGGGAAAAATGCTCAGAAGAAATGTGTGTACTTGTACATGCATGGACACACACACATGTGCTCATGCATACACCACACACACACACATACACACACACACACACACACACAAACACACAGCACAGGAATCCATCTGAGAGACTGAGGAGGAAAAGGGGCAGATAAAGGAGCTGTGGCCACTTACCTCATCTTTCCGGACCAGAATTGCCTCATCTGTCAACTGAGGAGGTGGATTAGGTAAGCTCAAAGTGGCCTTCTAGCCTCCAGCGCTGTGATGTGGCCAAGGTTACAGAGGATGGAGGAGGCGGGGTTGAAAATTGAGCCCTTGCTGTCTGATGTACATTTAACACTCTGACACACTCTTGTCATTGATCATAATTGTAATTGTGGCTCTCAGTCTCCTCACTATCAATAGCTTTATCACAATCACTGAGGTCATATAACTAATAAATGATCACTAATTGCATCATCAAGAGAATCTTCAGTGCGGCTAGGTCCATCTTGCCCTCCCCATCAGCTCACTGTTAATTTCATGATATGTTCTATGGAGTCCAGTGTTTCTGGTCCTGGATGTTATCTAACCTTCTCTGCCATCCTTGGAGACTGCACCAGTCATTCACAGTCAATAAATGAGGCGACTGAGGTCCAAAGTGGCCAAGTAAGGTTTTGGAAGTCAGCACACGATAGTCAAGGCTTGGCTTCAGATTCAAACTCACATCTGTCTCCAGAGGCTTTCAGCCACAGTGCTATCCATCATCAGTATGGTATCACAAACGATAACACTCATTAGTGTGAGCATCGCCATTTTCATGATATAGGTACCACCAAGATGCACAGTAGAGTCTCTCTTCATCTCTGACTCTCTGTGTGCACACGTGCAACTCATCATGTCCATGTATGTATGTGATACTTGTGCACATGCACATACACAGGAGGCCAGAGGTCAACGTCAGGTGTTCCCTGCAATCGCTTTCTACCTTATTTTTTTGAAAAAGTGTCTCCCACAGAACCCCGAGTGCATTGGCTATCCACTGAGCTATAGTAATCCTAATGCCTCTGCTTCCCCAGCACTGGCGTTAAAGACACTTGTGTCTATACTCACTTTTATGTGGATGCTGGGTCCAAATTTAGGTCTGCATGCTTGCCAGATAGCTATCAGCTCTTTCAGCTCCCTAGTCCAGTGCAGCATCTTGAAACATTCTCTGCATCATTACCGGCATCATCCTCATGGCTAACGTTGGCATTGCCAACATCAGGATCAGGGTTAGCAATATTAGTACTAGTGCTGTTTAAATATGGGAACCATCATTCAGACCAGTACTGTGGCCATTGTCACTGACGTCGGGATAGTTCACACCAAGCGATCCATACTATCAAAAGCATTTTCTTTACAGCAATTGCTAATCCTGGCACCATGATTGTCATAGCAAAATTATAGTCATGGTCTTTGGTCCACACCGATAACTTGGTTTTAACCGTCAGCTTATGCGGTCTAGAATCTCCTGGGAAAGTTGCCTATGGCATGTCTACAAGAGATTCTCTTACCCTGTTAGATGGGAAGAACTATGCTGAATGTGGGCGGTGCCATTTCTTGGTCTGAATAAAAAGAACGAGAGCCGAGTAATAGAACACATTCGTTAGTAATCGCTGTTCTCTGCTCTTGACTGTGCCATGTAACCATTCAGCTGCTTCAAGTTTTTGCTGCCTTGACTTCCCCACGATGTGGGACTGTAACCTGGAACTGTGAGCCAAATAAAGCCTTTCTCCATTAAGATGCTTTTGTCAGGATTTTTAAAAAATTTCTTTAAAAAATGACTTACTCGTATGTGTATGTGTGTGTTCCTGCCTGTATATATGTGTACTATGTGTCTTCAGTACCCATGGAGGCCAGAAGAGGGAGTCAGGTCCTTCTGGAGTTACAGTCTGTTATGAGCTGCCTGACCTGGGTGCTGGGAACAGAACCCACGTCCTCTGCAAGAGTGGTCAGTGCTCTTAACCCCTGAGCCACCTCTCCAGCACCTTGTGAGGTATTTTGTTATAGCCACATGAAATGGAACTAAGACAATGACAATCTTATGTCTGTTACAGATGGCGGAATCCTTAGGTGTCCGGACATCATCATCTAGGAGAATCAGTCGTCAACACTGTCAACAGCACTGACAGGGGTTCACACCTCCTTCCCATCAGTTTCCCAGCACAGACGCTCACCAACACAATCGAAAACCAAATCGACTTCTTCAGTTAAATGGGTGTCATAAAAATCAACCCATTGTTATTATTAGAAACACACTATGCTGAGCTATTTCTCGGGGATTGTTCTGGGGCTCTTCTCCCTGTTCAGGGAGGAATGGGGCGGGGCGAACTTGCATTTGATTTGTAGGTACACGGCCCACGTCAGTGTTTCCAGGCTCACTGGGAACCTACAACTTCATCTCCACAATCAGGTGAGCTCCTGTCTCAGAACTTTGCAGCTGCTGAATATCCTCTTGACCATCAATCCCTCACTCGCTCCCCAGTGACACCAGCTCCCTTCTTCCTGGTTTTTACAGTGTGTTATTTTAGCGTGGGCTGAAGCATTTATAGCACATCTCTGTTCGACTTGTTTACAGGCTCATCTCCTGCCCTAGGGAGTAAGTCCCTGAAGTGGGGCTGGGTTTCTTCTATACCCCTGAGACATGACGCAGAATGTCTGCATCTCTTCCCCATGCTTGGAGGATGAAAGAGGTGGAATTCCAGCTACTGGCAAGGATTCACTGCGATGTGCAAAGAGCATCAGACCAAGATTAAACTGCGGTCCAGATCATCCTCCCTGTGCATCTTACACAAGGAGGGAGGCTTTAATGCGGCCCACAAGCCTAGAGTGCCTAAGCTTCATGATGGAGTATGAGGTAGCCTGTTACTTTGTGTTAGCAGACAGGAAGCAGAGAGAGATGAGCGCTGGTGCTCAGTTACTTCCTCTAGGCCCCAGACCATTCAAGGTAGGTCTTCCTTCCTCAGCGTGGTGGCTTGTAGGAGAATGATCTCTGACTTATATGTTTGAATGCTTGGTCCCCAGTTGGTGGAACTGTATGGGAAGGATGGCTTTGATGGGGGAGGTTGTGTCACTGGGGCATGGGCTTTGAGGTTTCAAAAGCCTACACCATTTCATTTAGTTCTCTCTGCCTTGTCCTGTAGATCATACATCATCTTTCAGCTACTGTTCCAGCTCCATGCTTGCCTGCTTGCTGTCATGGTCCCAAATTCACCCTCTGAAACTGTAAATAAGGACCCAATTAATTATGTTTTCTGGGTTATGGTGTCTCTTTGGTTTTTAAAAAAATATTTATTTATTTTATGTATATGGTCTATCTCATGTACACCTGCAGGTCAGAAGAGGGCATCAGGTCCCATTATAGATGGTTGTGAGCCACCATGTGGTCATAGGGATTTGAACTCAGGACCTCTGGAAGAGCAGTCAGTGCTTTTAACTACTGAGCCATCTCTCCAGCCCTGGTTATGGTGTCTCTTTAACAACAATAGAAAAGTAGCTAAGACACTTAGTTAACCCTATCTGGAAACACTCTCATGGCTTTTTCTTTTGTAGTGATTCTAATTCTAATCAAATTAGTATTCAAGACTAACCACCTTACGGTGCAATGGGCTGTTCATATTTCCTCCTTTATTCCCTTCATCCTTCTCTCTTTCCTCCCTTTTTCCTATCTTCTTATTTTCCCCCAAATCAAAGAGTCATCCTCTTTTAATCCCAATCCACTGGCAAGTTTGGCTCTACCCTGCAGGCATCTGGCTGCCTGGCCTAATGTCTCCTCTTGCTCTTCCTGTCCCCAGCTCAGACCCCACATTTCCAGCAGGAGCCTCAGTCTTGTCTCCTGCCTGGGAATGCTGCTTCCACTCTAGGCCCTTAAGCTTCCCTGAGTGGAAACCAGATTTCTCTTTCAAAACAGAAGTCACATTCAAATCTGACCCTGTGGCTCCCCCTTCACATAAAAGAACATCTGGTCTGCCTTTTGTGGCACCCCACACGTCGCCCATTTCCGACATCGTGCCCCCTTCTCACAGGGGAATCCTGAGGTCACCTTCATGAACCAGAACCCTTTACTGCGTGCTCTCACAGGACACTGCAGGGGCTCCTGGTCTTGGCATTTTGGGCATTTGGGAGGGATGACTCTGGGTTAGGAGAAGTGCATTGTGGGAGGCCAGGCAGCATTTGTGACCTCTGTTCACCAGATACTGCAAGCAACTTCCTTGTCACATGTCCTTGGAGGCCAAGTGATGCCCTGGCAGGGAGACACTGACAAACTGCTCTACTGGAGCAGTGGCTAAAGCTACCACCATTGACAACAGGCCTTCTTTTTCTTGGAGGGAACGAGGAGAAGACAGTTAACAAATATATTAAGTAAATTATATCTACTCTAGAAGGTGACATGGCTTCTGGACAGCAGATTAGGAGTGATCATTACTGATGGAAGGGGTACACTCGCTTTATTCGTCACCTTATTTTGAGAAGGATCTCTCTCTGCTAGGAGAATACTCTAGCCTGGGCTAACATCAAACTCTTGATTCTCTTGCCTCAGCTTCCAAGATGACCACATGAGTGCCAGGCCTAGGGGTATACGTTTAGGCAGGTGGTAACAACAAACCGTGTTGGAAAGGTGATTTCCTATTTACTGTTATTATCAGTTTATTTATTCTTATTATTTATTAACGCACAGATTATTGTAACTGGCCCGGCAGAAGGCAATGTATTCTAAAGAGATACCTGTGTCCCTCCATCTGACTATCAGACTACTGAAACAAATGGGAACTGAAATTCCTTGTTCTGTGCCTCTCCCCATCACTCCTCCTGCCTAGCATCCTCTCCCACCCCGGAATCTCAGGCTGGGAGAAGGAAACAGAGGGCGGCTTGTCTCCCAGAAAGAGATCCCACACAGTTCTGGTGGCTTGTAGACCACCTTGTAGGAGACACTGGAGCACAGACAAGGATGGGTCGGGAGGCTGGGACCAAAGCTTGACCTGGATAGCTTGCATGCACACATTCCAATGCTGAACTTGCACTTTAACCTCACTTCAGGACCCCAAAGATAGACTTGAAGTGAGTCTCTGGAGCTCTTCATTCCTCTTCCCAAAGTGGGCACATTTGAATAAATCTCGTTTTTCTGCACTTTTTTCTATTAACTTGTTTAATTTCTTCTTGAGGAGAGGTGGCAGAACCTGTCTCCTTGGGGTACAGACTGTGACTCTGAGTTTGGTAACATCATGACATGAAATTATATCATCTTAATTTTATTATAATTATAATTTCTTGTCTTTATAGCTAGAAAGAGTCTGTGAGGGCACAAAATGTTTCTGGCTTGTTTGATATCCTGTAAAGCCATGTGGGACAGCCAGTACACCACACCTGCATTATAGAGGTTTAAGTGGAAGAGAAAGAAGAGGGCATCTTGTGGGGGGCGGAGGTAGGAGCGGGAGGGGACAGGACACGCGCCAGCAGGGACAGTGGAGAAAAGGGAACAGGCTACACTTTTATCCTCTCTGATCTATCTTGCTCCAAGCTAAGAGGCAGTACCCTGCCACCCACCACTTCCCTCCAGAAGCCCATGGAGGGTTTTCTCAGCCTGGATCATTTCCCCAGTGCAGGCTGATCCCTTCTGCTGGGTGTGATAAACCCCATTTCATAAGGAAGACATGAATGGCTGTAATCAGATACACTGTTTGCCATGCTAAACAAAATGAGCAAAAGAAAAAAAACTCAGCCAGGCTATAATTATGGGTATAATATTTCAGCCCATTAGCAAAAAAAAAAAAAGAAAAAAAAATCTCAGCAACCTGCTGCCTCGCCTTCGCAGCACAGAGAGATGGGAAGCTAAGCCGGAGAAGGCAAGAAAGAACGCTGAGGTGGGGGCCTAATTCATTGCTTATATGTCTCCCTAGTTCTATTCTGACAATTCCGGTATTTTTGCTGCACAAGAGAAAAAGACAGATTTTTGCCCCTTCGTGTGGCTCTGAGAGATGGCAATCTTCCCTCCCATTGCCCAGCCTGGCCCAGCGCTATTAAGTGCCTGCTGTTTGCAAGCCACTTGGTAAACTCAGGGATTTGGTTTGGTTTTGATTTGGAATTTTAAGTTTTTATTTATTTATTTATTTATTTATTTATTTATTTATTTATTTACTTTCTTGAGATAAGGCCCCACTTCACAGGCCAGGCTGGCTCCATTCTCACAACATTGGCTTCTCCGCCAAGCCCAGGGCCTTGAACAATAACAGCTCTCTGAGGCCTCTTGCCATGTGCCCCTTGCTAAGGACTTTGAAACCTGTATTTCATTTCCTCTCTGAGGGTGATGGGAGGTAGTGGGAAGACTCCCTGGCTGGCTGGGGAGGACTCCTCTGGAGATCTGGGGTCACAGAGATGGTGGGTACAGAGAGCCTGGCACATGGGCCAGTTCTGCTGGATGGGATGCCTGTGTTCTCAGATGGAGGGCGGGTGACTGATAGATGGGATTGAGTAGATGAGGTTAGGTGGGTGGACTGTGTTGGCAGATAAATGATGTCAAAGATGAAGAAGGAGACATCTGCACAAAACTGGCTAGACTCCTGTAGAGTTTGGTTAATCTGAAGTTCAAGGCAGGTGACTGGAAATCCCTGAGAAATGGGGCGGGACCTAGTTATCAGAGTCACTCATTGAAGGCTGCAGTCCAGAGAGCAGGGCAGGTGCTGAACGGCTTCATGCAGATCCCGGTGACTAGGACGACTATGGAGGAGGGGTTACTGAATTTACAGCATTCATTCATTCATTCAGTCACTCACATATTTCATATGTATGTACTGAGAACCCCCTCCCGTGGGCCCAGGGTTGGGGCTCTAAAATTTACAGACCTGCAGTCACAATTACAGGCCACTGAGAAGACAGCCTGTGGAGGTCTCAAAGGCACTCCCATCCCAGAGCCTCAGGGAAACAAGCTGCTGACGGTGGGGGACACATGTGTGAGAGTGCGATGCAGCACAGATGGCAAAAGGGGGCGATGCTGGTCAGGGCTCAGTTAGTTTGAGGCTCCTTTAAGAGACTAGGGGAGGCAGAGACCTGAAAGTGTCGCGTTGAGGCTAAGCACAGGCGCCAGCGGGGAGGGATTCAGAGGGAAGGCCTTGGGACCAGGTGACACAGAGCCTAAGCCGGGCCTGGATTCCCCAGCTGAGTTCCTTGGGTGGACGTCTATCTCCCTGCAGGTAATTGAGTGGGCCTGTCAGAGGATGGGGCTGCAGTAGGGGAGGCCCCAGAGGACCGGGGGGGGGAGGGGGGGCCGGGAGGAGGTGGGAGCCGCAGAAGCAGTCTAGAGAACAGGATCCAAGTGCAGGGATTTACAAAAGGCTTCCCAGGGAGGGGGCCAGGGGGCAGGATAGGATCAGATAGGAGCTAACCAGGTGACTTTAGGCAGGCCATAAGGAGGAAGCCATTGTGGGCCCAATCCCAAGGAGAACTCCCAAGTGTAAGTTCTCCTCAGTCACCCTGACCAACCAGAACCAGAGAGTCCAGGGCTAAATGAGGAGCAACAGGAAGACAGCCATTTAGCAATACGACGACGGTCTGATGGGTGGGGGAGAGGCTTGGTGCTTGATACAGCTTGCCCGGGCTCCAGGGCTGCACTCTGCGGGGTAAGTCATGAGGAGAGAGGAGTGAGTGACTGTCCAGGCCACAGAGATCAATACCATAGCAGGAGATTTGTGAGTGCCGGGAAAGTTCACAGACATTCACTGTGGTTGAACTTGAAGCTTCTGGGAACTCCAAGCTTCAGGCAGAACTCCATTCTGCCTGTAAGTCAGAGAGATTGGACTTGCATGTGTGAAGAAGGACAGGGAAGAACGTAATCAGCAAGATTCCTGGATTAGGATGGTGGTGTAGAGGCCACGAGGGAGACCGGGTTGCTTCAGTGATGGGGTGGGGGCGGGGAGGAGGGCTCCTGTGCTGCAGCAAGAGGCACTGAGCATTCGCAGCCTTTGGTGATTGATCGGGAGGCAGAGAGAGGGAGTATCCAAGGTGGAGCTGATCTGGCTAACTCAGTGGGTGGAGTGGATGGAGGCCATATGCATGGAGAAGGGAGCTGAGAGCTACAAGCAAGGAGGGACGGTGGGCTCAGATTTGGACGTGGAGGCTTTACACACCTGTAGGGCTTTCCAGTGAGGAGGTCCAGGAGACAGTTGAGTACCATCATCTTGACAGACAAGGGCTAATAATAAAGATGTTGGGTTCATGGACCCAAACAGCCACAGACCCCCCCTACAGTGGCAAGAAGGTGCCAGCTGGCTATCTCCTGAAAGACTGAATTATGAGCAGTGAACCTGGGCAGATGCCCCCTCCCTCGGCTCCCCTGCTGACTGCCTGTCTGACTGGGTGGTGGCTGCCTTTCCCTGTCTCCATCCTTTATGCCCTCTCAGGCCCACAGTGATTCCACTCTATCAGACACACGGCTGCTCGTCCCAGCCACGCTGGGGTCTCTCATCCGTTGTTTCACTCTGCCAAAGCTCACGTCCTAGAGATGCTCTCTGTCACGAGTTAGCCTCTTCTTCCAGAACGAAGATGGTTTTTGTCTTGTTTTGTTTGGTTTTCCCATCATGGTTCCCCCCTGCCCCCCATAAAAGGTGTCAGCAGGCAGAGATCCCAAGGCTTCCATAGAGGAGGCGCTGGGATCAGATAACAGTAAATTTTCTCTGGATCCACCTGAACCTGAGGTTGGGGCTGGAGCCTCTCCCTACCACTGTTTTTAGGGATGCTGGCGTTAGGGGAGATGCCTGTTAGGTAAGTGTTTGGTGAGCAGGCATGAACACCCAAGTTCCGATCTCCAGTGTCTATGCAGAAGCTGGGCACAGCAATACGTGCCTGTAATCCCAGCACTGTACTGGTGACAGGCAGAGACAGGAGGGCCTCAGGGCTTGAGGGGCAGTGTAGCTCAGTCAGTGAACTCCAGGGTCAGGGAGTGACCTGTGCCATGATGAAACACCATGACTGAAAAGCAAGTTGCGGGTGATGGGAAGGGTTTATTCAGCCTACCCTTCTGTAACACAGTTCATCACCCCGGGAAGTTGGGATGGGAACTCAAGCATGGCAGGGAACTGGAGGCAGGAGGGGATACAGAGGCCATGGAGGGGTGCTGCGTGTTTCCCATGGCTTGCTCCATCTGCTTTCTTATCGAACCCAGGACCGAAAGCCCAGGGATGGCACCTCCCACAACGGGCTGGGCCCGCCCTCCCCTGTAACCATTAATTAAGAAGACGCCCTACAGGCTTGCCTGCAGCCTGCTCTTATGGAGGCATTTTCTTCACTGAGGTTCCCTCCTCTCAGGTGACTTTGGAGTGTGTCAACTTGACAGGAAACTAGCTAGCATACCCTGTCTCAAAAAAGAACTTAGAAAGTGATGTACCTCTGTCCTATCCTTAAAACCTATTGTTTAGAGGTGAAAATTAAGGACAAAGGTGTCTGCTTGGACTTTTGGTCATTCTCCTTCCACTCCTGAATAGTGGGGTTACAGGTGTGCACAGCCATATCTGGTTGATGTGGGGGCTGGGGACAGAACACAGCTGCTTCATGAACACTGGGTAAGCACTCTGCCAGCTGAGCTATGTCCCTAGCCCCTCCCATGTACTCTGCATCTCTAGACTATTTATACAAATGCTCTGTAAACAGTTGTCCTATTACATTGCTTAGGGCGGAGAGAAAACTCGGCAGGTGGAGATTTGTCTCTTTCTTCTGAATAATTTGAAATAAATGCACGTTTATATGAGTGCCCCCGAGGGTGTATATGCCATCTGTGTGCAGCATTCAAGGTGTACCAGAAGAGGGCATCAGATCCCGTGGAATTGGAATTATTGGTGGTTGTGAGCTGCCAGATGTGGGTGGTGGGAATGGAACTCAGGCCCTCTGCAAGAGCAGCGGTGCTCTTAACTGCTGAGCCATCTCTCCAGCCCCGCTCTGAATATTTTTGATTTTTGGTTATCTGAATACTCAGATACAGAACTCATAATACAGAGGGATATTATATATCCTGAATAAAATGCTGTGGAAGGCTAATCCTGTAGCCTTCCTACAGGAAGGATAATCCTGTAGCAGGATTATCCTGCTATCAGGATAATCTACCAGGAACAACACTGACGTATCAATCACTTTCGAAAGGAACTGACCTATCCTGGGGGAGCACTTCCCACCTGTTCTCAGGAAAAACTACTGTCATCTTGGAGTTCCAAGTCCCATTTGTTTTCACCTACTTTACCGGATGCTGGGGCACTGGCTCTGTGGGCTGAGAAGGCACACCGCTTCCCACACGTAATGGGCAGAATTCATGGGTAGGCATCTTGCTGTGATGTAGCACCCTTTTCATCTCTGGGAACCGCAGCTCTTACAAATGTTTTCATCACGTGCTTAGTGTGTGGGGTGGTATGTGAGCACAGTCCAACCGCAGTGCACATGTGGAGGTCCAAGGATAGCTAGCGAGAGTCCTTCTTCCATGTGGATGAAACTCAGGCGGCAGCAGGTGCTTCCAGCCTGGAAAGTGTTGTTTTCACTGAGGGCCCAGTGTTTTTCCAGGGCCCTCCACACTTGTTCTTTGCTTGATGCTCAGAGGATTTAATGCTTTGCTTTTACAGTTCAGATTCTTACAAGATGTGGGTGTCCCTATTTTCTCCTCCAGGTCCTCCTTCACTGGGTCTTGTAATTTCTTGCTCTAATTGGAGCTAACTGCCTAGTGTGCCATCTGTACAGAGTCCCACTGGCATTCCTTTTCATTGTTCTCTTGGGTTAATCGTAAATGCTTTTGACTCTTTCTATTCTCTGGAGTTGGCTTTCATCTTGCCAGTGCATGTCCTTAAGGATTCCTTTCAGGACAAGCATCCAACATAGTAGGGACATGAAACAAGTAAATCTGAGTCTGTGGATTTCTAAAATATATTTACTAGGCCGTTGTACTTATTATTTTCTCATTTAAAAATTAATTACTTGAGTATTTCATATAATGGGTTTGATCATATTCACCCCTCCCCCAACTCTCCTCAGATTCTTGCCCCCATCCCTTACCCTGGCTCTCACCTGGAAGTTTCATCTCTGCTGGCTAGCTTTCATGGTGCTATGCATACTATGAGAGGAGAAAAGTAAACATCAGTCTTCCTTGGTAGCGAACCTTGAGAGCAATAGTAACCATCCTGTCAAGGAATGCCCACCAGTTTAACATCATGGGAGTAACCAGTCACCTTAGGATCTGATTTAACTCCCATTTCCCAAGACGTAGCCCTACCTGGCACCATTGCCAGTCCAAGAAAGGTCAAGGTCCCTACACGAAAGCCTAGTGCTATTATTCTATATAAACCAACACCTAGTTACTTGTTATTTTACCAATGGATTAACATATCTCTCAACCCTTATCAGAAAAGCTTCTATTTGCCATAGATAGTGAGTGATCCAGAAATCAACAACCAGTCATGGTGAAGAGAACAGGCCCTTGACTGCAATAAGAGACGCTGAGTGATTTCTCTGCCAACTACTGTAGACATTGCTCTACTGGCTTCGAGCTAGCTTCACTGCATATGAAATCAATGGTTAGTTGTCTCACCTGTGTGTGTGTGTGTGTGTGTGTGTGTGTGTGTGTGTGTGTGTGTGT
>NW_026596039.1:22428681-22479940 GCF_907164565.1 Psammomys obesus | reverse complement strand
TGTGTGTGTGTGTGTGTGTGTGTGTGTGTGTGTGTGTGTGTGTGTGTGTGTGTAAAAGTGATGCCTGATGCATAGTGGTGGAGCATAACTTTAATCCCAGCACATGGGAGGCAGAGGAAGGAGGATTTCTGTGAGTTCAAGGCCAGCCTGGTCTACAGAAAAGAGTGAATTCCAAGACAGCCAGGTCTACACAGAGAAACCCTGTCATGAAAAACCAAACACCAAAAGAAAAAAAAGAGTGACACACTGGTGTAGCTGCACAGATGTGGGCATGCATGTGGAGTGGAGGCCGACAGTCAAGGCAGATGTCTTCCGCAGTCACTGCTCACCTTGACTTTTTAATGAGCCCTGTACTTGCTGATTTGGCCAGATTGGCTGGCTCGTAAGTCTCAGTGGTCCTCACATCTCCAGTGCTGGGATCACAGGCACACACCAGTATGCATGGCTTTTTAAATGCGGGTTCTGGGGATTCAAACGCTTGCCCAGTAAGTACCTTATTGACTGAACCATCTCCCCAGGCCCCAAACGTTACTTTAATTGTAGTTTCTTTTCAGCTTTCCTAAATGTTTTCCTTGAGAAGTTTTAAGAGTTTGTCTTGATTGGTAGAGTCCAAGAAACTTTCTGGTCCATTAAGTGTATTTCGCCTTTTTGCTTTACACATGCTCCACCCGGAGAAAACAGGAGGCAGCTATTGCTTTTTGCTTTAGCTTGCTTTCCTTCCCCTTGGGAACTGTCACTACCACACTCACTGGGTGACATCTTGGAGATGCTGTTAAGAAAGCGTCCTTTCATTCCTTGCCACAGGGTAGGCATCGGAACACCGCATCTCTTCAGCCTGAGACAGGTGCAGGGAGGGAACATGTGACCGGGACAGGGCCACTCAGAGAACGTTTTGAACAGTGATGAAATGCTGAGAAATAAGACTATACTCTTTCTCTTTTGGGATCAGGGAGGTTAGGCAGAAGGATGAGGTGAAACTGGAAGTTGTAGAAACTGTCTTAGCCACCGTAACAGAGAGCTTGCCTGGGGAGCTAGCCTAGAGAGACAGGGCAGACTAGTAGAGAGGAGAGAGGGGAGGAGAGGGGAAGAGGAAAAGAGGGAGAGGACACAGAAAAAGGAGACTGGAGGGAGGGAATGGAGGGAGGGGGGGAGGAGATTTCTTCTTTTGGTCTCTGAACCTAAGTTGAAGCTGGATTAACCAATGTATTAATTTTTTTTCTTGGAGCCCTTGCAGTTGGGTTTCTATGAGATGAAACCAAGAGTTTTGATAATACAGTGGTCACCTTTAACTGGAAAATTCTTTTCTTTCTTCAGGACAGGGGAATTTTCTTTATTATCTGATGACTCCTCTTCAAAGCATACAGTTCTCCCGGGAAGCTCCTGTCAGTTGGGCTCTGGCTTCTGGAATCTACTTCATCTTTTTTATCTTCCTCTCTTAAAATGATCACTTCAGCATTTTAATCTATATTCTGAGATATTCCCTTGACTTGATTGATCTTTTCTTCTCTTCCCGGTCTCTTATGATGCTCTTCATTTTAGCCAACAAAATTTTAATTTTTAAAAATCTCCCACTTGTTCATTTTTCCTGTTTTTTTTTTTGTTTTTTTTTTGTTTTTTTGTTTTGTTTTTGTTTTGCCATAATACCCTCTCTTATTAAAAAAAAAATTAGCATTCACTTTTTGGTTATTTATACAGAAGTCTTATTCTATGAACCTTCTCAAATCTTTAAATTCTTCCAAACTTTTCATTTATAAATAATAGGATAATAAGACTGGCCAGGCCTGGTGGTACATGCCTATAGTCAGAACATGTGGGCGGCTGGGGCAGAAGGATTGCAAGTGTGTGTGTGTGTGTGTGTGTGTGTGTTAAATGGAGATACTCAGGGACTCATGACGTATTACAATCAGAGTGACTGCTAACAAAAGTGAAAATTAAGGGCTAGAGAGGTGGCCCACTGGTTGAGAATATTTGCCGTTGTTCTCTCAGAAGACCTGGACTTGTTTCCCAGCGCCCATGTCAGTGCCTCACAACCACCCTGAGCTCTAGTTTCAGGGAAGCTGGTGCCCTCTTCTGGCTGCAGGACATACACAGGCAAGCGAGGCATACACATATGCTTAGGCACGTGTACACACCAAATTAAGGCAACTAATTAATTTATAAAAATAAGGACAATAGTAATAATGTAACAATAGCTATAATGTTGGTATTTAAGAACATGTTAGATTTTCTAATATATTAATAAAATTACGGTAAGTATATAGAATTACTTTTTTTTTTTTTAAAGAAGTGAAAGCAGCTTAATAAGAGGATGTGAGGAGGGTTTAGTTTTCTGAATTATGAAATGAGGGTCAAAGTTGCAGAGACTGAGCACTGTGAAATGAGCCCTTCCACAGCAGTGCAGCTGTCCCCAAGGAGACACACAGACATGTGGAAGTACCTTCCTGTCTGGTGAGCGTCTCTGGGTCTGACCACCATTACATAGCTGTGCAAAACAGTGTGTGGGAAACTCATATATCAGCCAGCAGGACGTATGTGATTTGGAAAACCACACTTCTGGGTATCAATTGCATCTGAGAAATGTGGATGATAGAAATGTACACCTCAGGGCAGACCGAGTACTACTCCTCTGTGGAATCCTTCATTTTCTCCCTGATTCTGTCAGGGATGTTGGGAAGGGCCACACTACAGAAATGGCTGCTGGAGTCCCTGTTTTACTTAGCAAGTTGATCTCATGGGCATGCATGATTTTTTTTTTTCCAGCTTTGGCTTTGGCTCCAGTTACACGCCATCTTGACCTCCAGTGTGTTTTCTGGAACCTGGGAGGGAAGGTCACATCATTCCGCCTTCATAAGGGGAAGGATGCGGAGATCATCAATAAGCCAAACGAGCAGCACACACTTAAGCTGCTGTCAGCTTAGGGGAAAGAGCCCTTAATTTGGCAGCTGATAAAAATGAAGCCATTGCCCCCTCCCTCACACCCACCACCATGGTTACTTAGAAACCTCCATTCTCTGTGCTCCTGGGTCTCTGTCTCTTTGTGGTCGTGTTATTCAGCAGTCTGCAGACAGCCAGACCAGGGCTGCGGTGCTGAGGGAAGAGCAAGAGAATATTGAAGAGGCGAGAATGACATAAATAATTCAGTGATTGCTGACCACGGGCCATTACATTTCCCATGATCTGTTTTACTGTAGCTGTTATGCGGCGTTAGTCACTGCCAATTCAATTGCAAACCAGGCGTTTCACTGGGCCTAAAGGAGCTGGCCATCGCTCCCAAGATCAAGACCATGACAGCACTGGCCTTGAGCTTGGCTAGGCCTCATCCTAAAAGATAACCAAATGGATACAAGCCACAGAGGCAGCAGGCTTCTCCCAGGTGCTGTTAGTCCCTGAGCCACTTATAGCAGGGGCGCTGTCACCTTGACCTCAGCTGGGGACCCCATTGCCATCTCCCACAGTCAGAAAAGACCCAGTATGCGGGGAGGGGGCCATTTAAAGGGTTCCTGTGCTCCAGGAACAATGATTATCAGGTGTGTACTCAGTGTGCATGTGTCTTGTCTGCAGATGGACATGTGTGCATGTGTATGTGTAGAGTGGAGGGGAACCTTGGGTGTCATTCCTCAGAACACAACCCAGCTTCTTTGAGGCAAGGTTATTTATTTGCCAGAGGAAGTCGTTTGCCTTCTTTGTCCTCAGTTTCTCTCCTTATTGTGGGGTGGACTAGAGGAGTAGCTAACGTGGCCTGGCCACTGTGTCACTGCACAAGTCATGTGCCAGTGAGCCCCTCAGCACTGTTCTGACGGTCTGGGGACTTACGAACTGGTGGTTAAAACAAGAGACGTGGTCTCTCCTGACTGGGGACTGCCCTGATTCTTGTCTTAGGTGTCACACAGGCTGTAAGTATGGGAGCTGTGGAAGCCTGCAAAGCGCTGTCTTCTAAGCTGTTTCCAGCCTGACTTCCCTTCTGCTTAGTTAGTTCTTAAAGTCACCTTTGTAAGTGAGGGTGATGGACCTGCCCCCCTGGACTGGGTGATGGAGTCCAGGCGGGAGACGGTACCCACTCCATGCTGTGGCTATGGGCAGCAAAGGACCCGCCCCCATTGTGTGTGCTTGGTGAAGCTCCCAGCTGATTCCCTGGGGCTGCCACGGTGAGGCTCTGAGGGGTGAGGTCAACAGGTCTGAAACGTTTGGAGTTTCTGAGTGCCCCTCCCCCCATGATAAATGGGCTTGGCTCTGTTTCTGGAAACATAGCCAGAATATATGCTTTTATGGCTTGAGTGCCATCTACCAGAAACTTCTGGGCCATGCAGAATTGAGCAAGTTCCGAACAAAGAGAAGCTTTGAAATCTTCCAACCTTCTTCTGTTTCTTGGTACTTAACGTAAGCTGAGTTTTGCGAGGGGTAAAATTCAGCTGGATGTGGGGAAGAGAGTGATGAGTCATAGGACAGGGGACCCAGAGGTGGGAAAGAGGATGCTGTTTCTGCAATAGTAAGGCCAGTCTGACGACATCTGGGCCACTAAGTGGTGGAGACAGAGCACAGGTATTAAGATTAGACCCTCTCTGCTTGCTTGATTTCACTCACTCATTCATTCATTCTTTTCTCACTTATGCATCCATCCAGTCATTCTTCGTTGAGTCTCTGCTGTGTTAGACAATAGGATAGTGATTCAGGACAGAACCCCTTCCTACCTTACAAAGATTAGTCATATAGACTCATCAGTAAGTGTATCATTTTAGCTGGGACTGGCATCATGAATGGCAGGTACTTTATTTGTCAGAGCAAGGGGACAGGGAAGATGCCGACCTAGTGAGGGAGGTCAAAGCATGGGTGGAGGATGAGTAGGAGTTAACTGTAGGAAGGGGAGAAGGAAGACCGTTCTGGATGGAGGAGCTGGCATATGCAAAAGTTCTGGTCAGGGCAGAAGAAGCTAATCCAGCACTAGAGACCTGGGCCTTAAACTCCAAAATAATGAGAAGTAACTGTTAGCTTGCAAGGCTTTAGGACTAATATGATCTGACTTGCTTTTTCTAGCACCATGGTTCAGACAGCCGGTGGAGGACTGATCACCAGCGCCCTCAGGGAGTGTGGGGAGGGAAAGTAGAAGGCAGCTGTGCTTATCCAGGAAAGGGAAGGGCTCAGGTGGTAGAGGTGGAGCTAAGCTAAATAAGCTCACAAGGATGCTTAAACTCTGACAAACCAACAGAGTTTAGGGTGCATTGGTCACAGAGGGCAAAGGGGAGGCAGAGCCCACACTGTCTGGTATCACTCATCTGACTAGACACTGCTACCTTCTCCAGAGCTGCAGAAAGACACACAAGGACCTTAAGGAGAGCTGAAGGCAGCCTGAGGCCCGCTGGACAGGTTGAGGCTGAGATTCAGAATGGCGGCACAGCCCAGGGGTGCTTGAGTCAGAGTTGACTAAGCCAAGCTGGGGAAGTAACCGATGAGGGCATCAAAGGGGAGGGGGGCACCCTGAGAGGTGGGGAAGTGGAGGAAGGAGAGGCCCCAAACTTGGAGGGAGTAAGCCCTGCCATTGAAAACCAAGCATGAAGTCCCCAAGAAGGGCATCCCAGCCAGCTCTCTCTGGACAGGAACTTGGACATGAGTCGGCACCTTCTGTCAACTTGATTACATCTGGAAGCAAATGAAGCCCAAGCAGCTGCGTTCACCTGTGAGGGAATTTTTAAAAATTAAAGCATTTAAAGTAGGAAGAACCACTTTTGATCCAGATCTTCTTTTTCCCCAAATATTTTATTTTATGTGCATTGGTATTTTGCCTGCCTCTATGTCTGTTTGAAGATGTCAGATTCCTGTAACTGGAGTTACAGACAGGTGTGAGCTGCTAGGTGGGTGCTGGGAGTTGAACCCGGACTCTCTGGAAGACCAGTGCTCTTAACCACTGATTCATCTCTCCAGCCTCAACTGAGATCTTTTGAGGTGGGAAGATCCAGCTTTAATCTGGGCCACACTGTCTGCTGGCAGCCTTTATAAAGGACGTGGAAGAAGGAAGCTTTCACTCTCTCTGCCTGCTTGCCCTTGCTGGCAATTCTGCTCTTTCACTGGTATTAGAACCTATTTCTTCGGGATTCTAATGTGTACTGAAGACCAGCTAGGACATCAGCCTCATGGACTGAACAACCACTGGATTCTTGGACTTTGAATAGGTAGACCGCTTTCTAGTCATTCTATCCTTCTGATGCTCTCGAGAGCCCTGACTAATACAGCTGGCTTCATCTGGTAGCATCCCTAGTCTGGATGCCGTTGCTTGCTCCAGGATGCTGTTACTTCTGTCTCCCTGGTTCTGTGCATCCTGACCCAGCCCTCAGCCATGCCTTAACAGCACTCACACTGACACTGCATTCAGGCTGAGGGAAGAGCCCTCACAGGTTCCTGTGGAGCCTCCAGAAATGAGGCAATGGGAAGTTTGAACACTCAAGAGAAGAGGCAGAGTATGGGGTGCTGGGAGTGATCTTTGAGTCTCTTTGTCTCTCCTCTCCCTCCCCCTTTCCATTCCCTCCCATCCATCCACCCACTCCCCAGAGGAGAAAATGGGAACAAGGGCTCAAAATTATCTTTAGTTTTGTGGACCAGCACTCAAAACTGCCATGTCTGTAGGCTCTGATGGAGCCTGTAATCTGCCATTCAATTCCATTCACTTTAATTAGATTCAAGTCAATTCAATTCAACACAGTCAATTCAAATTAATCCAAGAAATTTAGGAGAGCCTCCGGTGCTGAGCAGAGCAGGGTCAGGTCATCAGCAGCTGATGTGACCGGTGTCTAGGGAGAGACACTGGGTGGCAGGTGGCAGGTCTTCTGTGCCAAGAGGAGAACTGGTCAGGGCTGGCGTTTCCCAGAGCTAGCTTCCAGGAAAGGTAACCCTTGTATCCTGTTGGCCAGGCTGGTGATTCACTGAACCAGCATCGAGAAGGTGTCACAGACATACAGAAGGCGACCCGGCTGGATGCACAAACCCAGGTTCCAGTAAGCCAGTTTGTTGCTCAAACCTCTTCCTTGCTAACTACACTTTTCAGAAGGAACCTCCTTTCTCCCCGGCCTGCAACCTGGCTGGTCTACCCACCTGGCCTTCTCCTGTCAGGCATCTGAAGAGAATTAAGCTGGGAGGAGAATCTGGCTCTGGGAAATCCATCACCAGCCACCAGCTCTGTAGATGCAAAGTGTGTGTTCACTGGAAGGCTGTGGGCAGGCACTGGACAGAGCACAGATTTGGCCAGGAGCTGTTCCCGCTCCTGCAGACCCACCTGCCCTGCAAGATCAGCACTCCTGAAGCCAAGCCTCCTGTCTCAGGCTTGCAGTGCAGTATCCTGCTCAGAGTATCACCCTGATTCATCTGCCATGGGCACTATTTTGCTTTATAATTTAAAGAGACATCAGTAAACCCAGTTATAATGGAAGTTTTGGTTTCCTTAAAAGCTCAGTTATGTTATGTCAACATGTTTTTGTTATAATTCCAAGTGTGGGACTTTAGTTTGTCCACAGCTGATTATTGCTTAGTGCAGGGGCGTGTGGTCTTTGTCAGCTGGAATCAGTTGAATTCTGAGGACGTTGATGGGTATAAACATGATAGCCCAGAAGAAGACGGTACAGCGGCTTGGAGGAGGTGGAGGAGGATGGCTTGCTGGCTTGATGACTGAGATTGGTATTGTCCCCCAAAGAATCCTACAGCCCTACCCAGCAGGAAAAAGTCAAGAGGGCTATGACCTTTTCTCCTTCCAACCTTCTTTTTTCTCTATCTGAATTTGGGAAGTTGTAAGGGAGGTATAAGCTCTAAGGACCTCCAAATAAAGTAGCATTTGAAAAACTAGAGCCTATACCCAGTCACGTATTCGCCGATCAGATGTGGTCTGTATCAAAGCGCTTGAGTTCTTGTTACCTTTCTCTCTCTCTGTCTCTGTTTCTCTCTCTCTCAGTATTTAATGTCTGTTAGGTAACTGAGTGACAATTAACTGGGACCTGCCTGTTGGCTGCTGTCCTAGATCTCATGGTGAAGTCATAATTCAGTGTTCTAGTGAGGGGACACAACAGAGGTCCGGCAGATGCCCTGGGAAGGAGCATCATCACTCTTAGAATATGGAGCTAGGTTGGTCAGGGGCCTCTGTAAGTTAGCAGCAGGCTTCCAGATCCGGGCTGACTAGGGACCAGCTCTAAGCCTGGAGACAAGGCGGGGATACAGGAAGGACCAGCCTGGTAAGCAAGGCTCAGCAATTCAGCAGCAGGGAAGGGAGACAGGAATCCTCTGCGGAGATTCCCTCTCTGGACTCGGGCTGGATGTTTCCACTGAGTGATGCTGTTTTCTGCTGGGCACTAGTGCTCATGCATGGCATTGCTGGGGAGAAAGAACAGAGCACGTGCTCAGGGTGATGGTGAAGCATGTGCAGGCACTGGAGACGGAATGGGAGTGCTTGTTATTCACTGCCCAGCGCCTTTCTTCTTGGCCTTTCTGGACCAGCTGCAAAACAGTGCATGGAGACCAGGAGTCCTGGGTTTCCCTGTTGCTGCTGTCTTCTTACCTGTGACTTCTCCCTCATCCCTTGGACCCCTGACTTCCGTATTCACCTGCAGGCTGATGCCTGGGCCTGTCAGTGTGCTGGCCAGGCCCTAGGAAGCCCCCCTAAGCCTCCTACCAGGATCAGGGGTTGCTGGAAGCCAGAGCCATGCTCCCTGAAGATTCTACTGGAGATGGGACATGGCTCTCCCTTGTCACAGCATGGGTATTCAGTCCCCTCTGGACCTTTGTAGGCATTCCGGGCCACCATGCATGAGCAGTGCTTGATGGCCACAGGGCTTTGGCCATTTGTCTTTACCTCTCCACTTCCTCTTTCTGGTCCCTGTTTCTGTCCTAACTCACTCTCCCCATGTTATCTCACCACTCTGGAGTGTAGGGGACTCATTCCTCAGGTGAGGGAACTGCAGGGGCTTCTGAGCCCCACAGAGCCCCTATCTAATTGATAGTGATGAAGACAGCGGGCAAGGGCCGCAGGTTCTCAGCCTGGAGTCACAGTGAGACACAGAATTTGACTTATTTTATTTCTTAGAGTTTCTGAACTGTGCGTGTTTATGCACGTATGTGCTGAGACCAGAGGAGGAAGTCCAGTGTCCTATACTCTCGCTCCTCGCTGAGTCTCTTGAGACAGCATTTCTCTTTGAACCTGGAGCTGGCCCGGCAGCCAGCAGCCCAGCCGTTCTCGGGTCTCTGCTCCCCGTCCCGTGACCCCAGCCCTGGAATGGCAGGCACACACAGCCACCCTTAGCTTTTTCTGTGGATGCAGAGGATCCAAACTCAGGTCCCAGGCTTGCACAGCAAGTAACCTTACCCTCTGAGCCCTCTGTCCAGCCCTGAGCCTTTGAAGTTTAAAGAAGGCTGCAAAGGGAATGTGTGACCCAAATAACGACAAATGACAGAGGAGAAGTAAACCTGCTGCCGCCGCCACAGAGACAGGACTCATTCCTTTAGTGTACAGGCTTTTTGCCTAGCAACAAGAAAAAGCCAACAAGCCAATTAAAAAATGGGCCTGATATAGGAAGACAGCTTTCGAAAGAGTATATAAATGGCCCTCAAACCTATGAAAAGTTACTCAGCCTTACTCATAAAAGAAATGCAAATTAAAACTTCAATAAGAGACCCTCTTTCAAGCATCAGATTGAGAAAGATCAAAGGCGCAGCAGCACTCGGGGGCCGGGGGTGTGGGCGCAGGCGCTGGCTGGCAGGAGGGCGCGGGAGTGGGAGGCAGTGGCACCTCTGGGAGAGCCACTGGGCAACATCTGCTCTGACTGCGTGTGTCCATCCCCGGGGCCCAGCACACCCTGCTCCAGGACCCTGTCACACAGCGAAATTCGGGAAGTGTGTGCGGCACTGCTCACAGCAGCATTATTTATAAAAGCAAGCGAAAGCTTGCCTCTTGCCACAGAGGTTATCGACAGGGGACTGAATAAATCACCGGTGGGGGGTGCCTGCAACGGGATTCTACACAACCACTAGCAGAAGAGCCAAACAGAGGACCTCACTGACATCACGGAGCAGAAGCTTTCCCAACTGTGCCTAATGAACCCACAGGACCATGCTGAACACAAACTATCGTTGTTTCAAATCATTTTTAGGGCTGGAGAGACGGCTGTGTGGCAAAGTGATTGCCTTTCGAGCGTGAGGAACTGAGTTCAATTCCCAGAATCCCCATGTAAAACACGCACACGCAAATAAAATCGTGAGTTGGTGGCTCATGCTTAAGATTCTGGTGCTGGTGAGCTGGAGCCAGGCAGGCCCTTGGGGTCAGTGGACCGCCGGTCTAGCCTGCTCGGCAAGTTCTAGGCCAAGGAAAGACCTTGTCTAGAAAAATAAATAAAGAACAAAAAGTTCTGTGCTTAAGGAATGACACCAAGGTTGCCCCTGCCCCGCTTCTGCACACAGATCCACATACATGCATGTGCATTGTGCGAGTACACACACACACACACACACACACACACACACACACACACACACACAAACTAATGAAAACACAAGCCAGCTTCTCTTTTAAAAAGAAAAGCAGTCTCTATCTAATCCTGTAAGGCAGTGGGTCCTGTAGGCATGTGTTGCTTAGTGACGAGGACACGTTCTAAGAACGTCATCAGGACAGCTATTGTATAAACATCCTAGAATGTGCTCACACAGATCAATCAAGAGACGCTGGAAAACATAACATGTGGGAGGCTGTTGCTGGCGCAGTGCGGCTTAGGATTTTGTAAAAGCATCTTTCTCTTTCTTTCTTTCTTTTCTTTCTTTTTAAAGTAGGAAGCTATTCCAAAGTAATTGTAAAAGGGCTGGCAAACTGGCTCAGCCAGTAGAGGTGTTTGCTGCTAGGACACCCATGGTGGAAGGAGTGAAGTAACTCCCAGAGGTTGTCCCCCACAACCCTGCTACATGCTCCCCAGCCCATCAAAAATTAAAATAACCATCAAAACGCCGGAGAGTAAATGCATACGTTGCAAACATGGCTGATTGCTTTCATCGCCAGTTTTCAGAGACTGTTCACAGTTGTGTGAGCAGTAATTAAACAGGCCTGGTGGTCTGACAGCTTGCTTGAGTTAGCATTGTCACACACCGGAGACGAATACACTGTGTTTCTACCTTAGGATGGCTCTGATGATTCCAGGTGACAGGAAATCTTCAGCTCCATCATTATTTCACGAGACAACTGTCAGAGATGTGGACCATCATGATACCATTATCTGGTGTGTGACTGTGTTTTGACACATTACCATTTGTGTGAAGAGAGAGAAAAAGAATATTCTCACACATGTGTGGACACACACACCCTTGCCATGGTTTGAAAATGAGAAAGACAGCATAGTGTCTGGAGAATCCCATGAAGCAGGTAAGAGTGATGCCTCTAAAAAGCACTCTGAGTGCCCAGGGTCTGGGCAGTGAGGGCAGGACAGGGAAAGAAGCTTGCTTTCATTGACTGACTGACTGATTGATTGGTGGATTGAAAGATTGACTGACTCACTGACTAACTGATAGATTGATTGACACAGGGTTTTGCATGGTTCAGACTAGGCTCAAACTCCCTATGTCCTCAGGGATGACCTTGAACTCTTGATCTACCTTTCTCTACTACCTCAGTGACAAGATTACAGGTGAGCACTGTCACCGACAGTTGAGGGGGTGCTGGGCGTCAAACCCAGCACCAACTGAGCTACAGCCCCAGCTTGGTTCTCACTATCTGTCTTTCTACGTCGTCTCACTTTTTGTACAGTGTATGCCTGCACCTCCCGTGGAAACACACATCTTCACACTAATTAGTCACCCGGGGTCTCTTGGTACAGGGACACAGCAGGGTGAGGGCCCTCTCTTTATGGGGGTCATAGAGTAAAGGCTTAGGAAGGTTTCCATCTCCCCCATATCTGCTGGCCTGGATTTGACCACATGGCCTATCCTTCTCTGTTGCATTGGCTGGACCTGGCTGGGTGTGGCTAGGTGGCAGGGCCTGGTTTAAAGGCGGACAGTGAGTTTGGTGGGTGAGTTGGAAGATGCCGAGCAGACGTGCTTTCCTGAGACTGTCCCTCATCTGAGTGGCAGTAGGCCAGTCATACCCCACTCCAAGCGTCAGGGTTTTTGCCTATGAAGTGGGGAGAATGGTAATTTGTTTCTTACAAAGACCTTGAGTGAAAAGGGTCTGTGTGACAGATTTGTAGGTACACCTGCCCCTAGACAAGTACACTTTGGAGGGCCAGGATGTGACCAAAGATGGGGTGTGGGGGGCCACTCAGACCCAGTAGGAAGAGGAACAGCTCAAACCTCCTCTAGACTACGTGAAACTTTGCAAGTGTGCTTCAGCTGTGTGGCCCAGTGAAGGAGCGTGGTGCATGCTGGGAAAGACAGTAGGTAGCTGAGAAGGATGTGACTTAGGGTTCCCCACGGAGAACTGAGAGAGTGAATATATACAAAGGGGGTGCATTAAGCTGGCTCACACAATGTGTCTTAGGTAGTCCAGCAATGGCAACCTCACCCTGGAGAGGCAGAGACTGGTAACCGCTCAGTCTGTAACAGTCCCAGCCTGGCCCTGAAGGCCTGGAGGACTCCTGGAGGACTCCTGGAGGACCACGGTTCTTTAGCCCATGTTGGATTGAAGGTCAGAGAAGCTGATGCTGATGTCAGGAAAGATGGCACGTGCAGTGGCATCAACATGGCAGAAGTACTCACCAGCAAGGAGGAAGGCAGGCAGGCAGAAGCAGCAGCTTTCCCTCAGGCCTCCTGTGTCCGGTCTACGGCAGAGTCACCGTCTCCCTGCAAGAGAGGTCTTTCCCCACTCAGCTAGCTCATCCTTCCAGGAGAGGCTCCTTTTTGACCAGAGGTGAATCTCTTAGAAGGGCCTGCATCCAGCCAAGGTGACAACCAAAAAGGATAATTGAGGATATAGAGAGTCCCATCCTGGGACGCTCTTCAGGACGTCAGCACATGCTGGCCACCTACTATGCTCTGAAGCCTTTGTGACTAACACAATCACTGTTGACACATCTGTCCTCACAGGGACAAATCCTGGTCTCTTTTCTGAGGCCAGACTCATCCTGCTGCGTGGGCAGCAGCAGCCCCTTGTGTTTGCAAGACCGGTAATTGAATGTTTGCTGTGCTCGATCTTGTATAGTTCTCTTGGGACCTTGTCGCACTGGGATTATTTTCTGCACTTGGCAGATAAGGAGACAGAGAGGCTGAGGACGGTGTCATTTCGAGAGGATTGCTAGCATGAGCTCCTGGTGCCAGGAGATTTGGGGGTACCACTTCCCCCGGTGCCCTATTCATACTTTAGCAGTTCTTTCCAAATCTGAGATTGAATTCCTAAAGCCTCTCAAAACCAATGCCAAATGGACTGCCATCCACCTGCTTGGGCCTAGTCTGGCAGGCCCAGACTGCACTGTGCACGGCGTGTGAGTGTGTGTGTGTGTATTCACAGCACCTGCCTCCTTGGAAAGGCAGCCTTCCTGCTGTTTTCTCCCTCTGGCTGGGTCCCCTCCCTCCCTGTTGTCTAATGTATAAACAGACCTGAGAAGAGGCCAGGCTGAGATCAAGAAACGAGGAACTAAAGGTTAGAGAGCCTGTGAAGTCCGTGCTATAAAAGAAGGGGGACCCAAGTTTGGATCCTCAGCACCACCCGGGTGAAAAGCCCACCACAGCACGGCAGAGGAAGTCTGCAGTCACAGCACTGGGGGAGTCAGAGACAGGAGGATGACTGGCTAGCCTCTCTAGCTGAATCAGCAAGCTCCAGGTTCAATGAGAGCCCTGTCTCAAAAGTTAAGCTGAAGGCAATCAAGAAAGTCATCTGATTGTATCTCTAGCCTCTACTGACACACACACACACACACACACACACACACACACACATACATGCACACATCCGCACTATCACGAAGTTAGGCCACACAGACTAAGTTAATAGGTACACAAAAGCAAAGGAGTCAGGAGCGCGGTACTCCACGGCAACAGCCAATGTTAGAGAGCAAGCCCAGCCGGAACCCAGGGGCTTGGCTTCCTGTGTGTTTATAAGACAGGCTTGGGGGTTAGAGCATCTTTTCTTGAAGACGAGAGAGGAGGGTGTTTCAAGTGTTTGGGACCAGTACAAGTAAGAATTTGTTTAGTTTAATCGTACAAAGGAAAGGGGACTTAAATGGCAGCCAGGACGCCATGGTTCTTCCCTGGAGTCCACGCCCTCTCTGTGCCTCAGAGGGAGTAGGCAGAAATCCATGTTAATGTCACTGCACCCTCAGAGCTGTGCAGTTTAAACCATACCCTAGGTTACCTTGTTCAATCCACATCACACTGCAGGAAGTGCTTCAAGCAGCAGGGATCTGAGCATCAGCAGGGCTGAGAGTCACACAGAGGACAGACTTCTAGAAGGAAGACTGACTGTACCTACACATGGCCTGACACACTGCTTTGCTATTGCTGCCTCTAGGATCTCAGAGTGCCTGGCTCACCCTGGGCACGAGTGGACAGCTGGCAGCAGGAGCTTTGGGGCCAGCACAAACCTGCCATTAGCTGCCGCGCTGGTTGGGTGTTTTGTTTGTTTGTTTTTAAATTGACACAATGTAGTGTCAGCTGGGAAGAAGGAACCCCGATGGAAAACTTGGGTCAGATTGGGCTGAGGCCATGTCCATGAGAGGTAATCTTAAATGAAGATCTGATGTCGGGCAGGCAGCCCGCTGGGGTAGTGCCATCCAGGCGGTGGGCCTGGGCTGATAAGAAAGCTAGCTGAGATCAAGACAGAAAGAGCCAGCAAGCAGCCTTCCTCCATGGTTTCTGCTCCCGGTTCCTGCCCTCCCTTTCTTAGTGATGAACTGTGACCTGGAAGTGGAAACCAGGTAAACCCCTTTCCTCCCCTAAGTTGCTTTTGGTCAGTGTTTTGCCACAGCAACAGAAAGCAAACTAGAACAGACTTGTTAATAACAATGTCTCCATGGCAACCCTTGAGCCTGGAATGGTAAGCAGCCCTATTAGGAGCATGGTCCCCAAACTCCCCCACCTAGATGTGTGAAACCTCCCCTAAGGAGGGGGTCATTCACCCAATTTCTGAGGGATCAGGTGCCACTTAACCCCTACTTCAGCTATTCCTATGTGTCCAGGAATGCCAAAGGGCACTCTGCTGGCCAGGCAGCAAACTAAAGGACAGGAGAGCTGATGCCATCACCCAGAAACTGGTGCCAGCATGCCAGGGTGTCATAAAGCTCAGTCTAGCACAGCAAAGTGGCAAAAAAAAAGAGGCAAGAATAAAACTCCCATCTATTTAAAAGAGTAACGATGGGAAGAAATACATTTTCATCAGCTCGTCTTCCTGCAGCTGAATCCCGCAGCAAGCTCCCAATTCCAACGTTGGAAAATAAATCAAAATAACTTTGCTGTGTTTAGCCTCATTCTGCCGCTCCTCTCGGCTCCGAGTTAAAAAGCAACAGGTACCGTGGTGTCTCCCAGAAACACAGGAATGGTTTTAAAATGCAATTATGGGGGCTGGTGGAAAGGAAGGGGAAAATGTTTTTCTTCAATTGATGTATGATTGCCCCCATGCTGCTTGGAATCGTATTTTCCCTGGCTCAGCTAAGAAGTGCTATTTACAGGGAGCCTGACAGACGGAAGCGATTGGGGCTGGCAGGTCTAAATGTATTATTTTAGCGGGTCTCCAAGGAGAGATTCTGGGAGGGGCGCTGGCCTTTTAAAGTGCAGAGGACGTTGGGTCTTCTCAGCACCCCCTCCTGGTTGTCAAGACCACTCAGCCAGCCTGGCAGTGGCAGGGAGACCCCTCCTCTCTCCCTCCTCCCTGCAGACCCGGGCTCCCTCTTGACAAATGTCATCACTCGTCAGCAAACCTACTGAAGATATCACGGTAAACCTGCTAGTCCCTGCAACACTTATATGGTGCTCTGATTTCACAGAGGACAGAGGAACCTAGGCTCCAGGGGAGAAGAAGGAACAGAGGCTGGTCAAGAAGGGTGGATAGAGGGCTGAGGAGGTGGCTCAGTGAGGAGAATGTTTGTTCTGCCAGCGTGGTGACTTGAGTTTGAATCCCCAGCACCATGGAAAATGTCTAGCAGGGTTGTAAGCCCCAGCGCTGCGAAGTGGAAGAGACAGGAGCATCACCGGGTTAGCCTAGCTTCTAAGCCTAGCTTTCGGTCCAGCGAAAGACTGACTCAATGTAATAAGGTAGAGAGTGATGGAGCAAAACACCCAAATGTCCTCCTCTGGCTTCCACCAGGGCAAATGTATGTACACATGTGTACATACCAGCATACACACAAACATATAAACACGTGTGCCCTACCCCCAAAAATTGGAGAAGGAGGTCATAGTGTAGGAAGCCTGGATCATTTGATACAAGGCTCCACTGGATTCTGGGAGCCTAACCTTGGTTCCCCTGGAAGAGCAGCCCACAGGGCTTTTAACTACTGGACCATCTCTCCATCTCCACCCTGTTTTAACGATTTGGATACAGTGTCCAGTTCTTTAGTCCAAGCTGGCCTTGAACTCACTCTGTAGAACAGGCTTGCCTCATGGCAATCCTCCTGCTTCGGACGCCCTAGGGCCGGACTTACAGGGCTGTGCCACCACACTGAGCTCTAATCCTAGCGTCAAGCAGGGTAGCAGCTGCTGTCTTCCGTCCTGGAAAGAGATTATGCCAATGGAGGCTGGAGTGGGAGAAGGCCTGGATGAAGGGAAGTTCCAAAATGACCTGAGGACCACATCTCCAGGCAGAGGTGCCTTGGAGGCAGAGAAGGCTGTGAGGGAGGCAGCGGGAGCTGATTATAGTGTAGGAGATTGGTGGTGCTGGGGTAGAGTCCAACAAATTATTCTGCAGAGCTGAGGAGCAGGTATGTTTTTGAAATCCGGGTTTCTCCGTGTCTGTGCAGGCTGAATCAGGTAGTTTCTTGTGTGGGGCGAACCTGCCCCTGGCAGCATGTTCAACAACAGCCTTTGCTTCTACCCAGGAGATTCCTGGAGAACATCCTCTCACCCCTTTCAGTCCTAACAACCCAAACTGTCTCTATACATTGCCAAATGTCTCTCAACTGGCTGCACTGCCCTGACTCAACAGCCCCTGGCTCACATGCTCACCATGTGGGAGAACAGAACAGCCAACCACTAGATGGGCCATGTCGGGGAGTGGGGCCTTTGGGCAAGGTCTTAAATCCTTTGTTCTAGGGAACTAGGGGGACAGAGGATAGACGTCTGGAAAAAAGTGGAGTTGGGGACTCATGGATAAATATTTGTATTCAGAGCAGCAAATACATCCAATGTTCCTATCCTGTGCCTGTGGCAGACATCACCAGTCAATCGCAGTATTCCACCACCATATAGCCATGTGTCCCCCGCAGAAACTATAGCTTAGTAGGAGTGATAAAAATTACCTTCCAGTGAGTAAGCTTCTTCACCAAGGGGAATTCTCTCCTCTGACCTGAGGGACTTTTCCACTCCCCGCCTAAATATCTTTGATTCCCTCTGAGAGACTCAGGCTACCTTTTTGTGGTGGGGCCTAGAGTGTGGAGGGCACATGGCTGCTTCCTGGGGGTGAAAGGAAAGCGAGTGGAGAGCAGACTCAGGAGCCGTGAGGATGCATCAGGAGTTGGCTTTAGGAGGACCCAGAGCAGGCCACATGATGATAGATATGATGTTTGGCAGGACGTCGCCATGGAAGGGAGGCTTGACTTCAACTTAGTCCTGCACCTCCTAAGCCCTTGCCAGGCCCTCACAGCTGCATCGCTCCCAGAAACTTCCTGCGGATTGACCTCATTGCCCTCTCTTGCAGGTGAGAAAACTGAAGTTCAGAGAAGCTAACCAACAGCCCGGAGTCTCACAGTTGACAGGAGGCAAAACGGCAGTAAACTTAGCCACTAACCACAAACCTGGTGCTATTGTCTACTCGGGCTCATCTTTTAGAGGGAAAAAAAACCTACCTGTGAGAACATGTTATAAAGCCGCGAAGGGCTTTGGAGTCTGTTCTCAGGCTGTGGCTCTGCCTTTCACAGTTGGTTAGTCCCAGGTGAGTTATTCAACTGTTTTCTACAGCTCCTCTTTCCTAATGCTCTTTCAAGGACTAGAAGGGCTAGGGCTTAGGATGGCACTTGCCATCCAACAAGTACTCGGTAAACGGTGCAACTGCTGGAATTAGCTGTGTGCCGAGGTCTGGGGTTGACCATTCCCCGCTGGCCTGGACTCTTAGGCCTCTTCTAGGTGCTGCTATCAGTGTTCTTCCCAAAAGGAGCTTGTGGACACTGGGTTTCTGAGTCTGAGGTATCATGGTGGCTCCAATTCATCCCCCGCCTGAGCCAAATGTCACCAGAAAGGCACAGCTTGTGGTCTGTCGATGTTCCACCTTGCCACCTGTACAGCCCAAGGCAGCAGTAGGCCTGGTTCCTTAGTGAGGTGGTCCAGGTGTTGGGCTGTTCCTGTGGTTACTGCTGCTTAGCCTTGGCTTTGCCTGGGAATTTCCCACCCAAGTCCCCGGGAGCTAGCATTTGTTTTTCTGCTTCTTCTGTAGCCTGTAGTCAGAGCACAGTGGTGTTGTGTGGGCTCTGGCCTGTAGGTATTTCCTCCCATGGGATCTGTAGTCAGACTTGTGGAGAAAGAGGTGCAGTGGGGTTCTGTGTGGCAGGGAGGAAGCTGCTGGCTCCATCTCCAAGGGCAGTTGTGGATGGTGCTCCCCCTGTCCATAGTTCATGTTGTAAAGTGTGCCAGCTGAGGTGGGTACTCTTGGACAGTCCTGCAAGGTATCTTTAGAACTGAGTTCTGGCTATGGAGCCTCCAGGTCTGGGTTTCTTATTCCTGCAGAGGTTGATTATGAGATCACCTAGAAGTCCTTTACACAACCCTCTTCTTAAACGGAGTGAATTAATTTCCTCTGGTGTGTGTGTGTCCACAAAATGAGGATGTTTAGCTTAAGACTGGGGTGTGAGAGGAGGGGCAGTCCCAGAGGTGGGTGGATTTGGGACACTATGCTCTTTCTCTCCTCCTCTTCCTCCTTGTCCTGGTGTAACACCCATTTGCCTGGACTTGCACAGTACCAACCACAGGAGGATAGTCTGATGGATAGACACTGAGGCCATCTCCAGACCTGTCTGTGGGCTCAGTCCTTTGTGCCCAGGTCTATATCAAGCCCTGTGGGGGCAGAAGACCTGGATGGAGAGACACCTCTGCCTGGGCCTGTGGTTAGCCACAGTTCTCTGTTCCACAGTAAGACTGTGGGCAGCCTAACTGAAAGTCAGCTGTTCTGGACCCTCCCACACTTCCACACACCGGAACCAGACAGTGAAGAACACCTGCAACCCAGAGAGGGGTCACAGCCTCCTCTAGTCTTCAGGCTAGGGAGTCCAGGAATTTGTGTGAGTGCACATTACACACACACACACTCACCCATGTGTATGTATATATAGAATACTCACATCATGGTGTCCAACCTTTTAAAGAAATTTTATTTATTAGTGTGTGTGTGTGTGTGTGTGTGTGTGTGTGTGTGTGTGTGTGTGTGTGTTGTATGTGGGGTGGGGTCTCATGCCACAGTGCACATGTAGAGGTCCGAGAGCAACTTAGTGAAGTCAGTTCTAACCATCTACCTTCCCATGGGTGCCAGCACTAAAGCCAGGTCACCAGGCTGGCACTGTGAGATGGCAAGTGCTTTTACCTGCTTCACCAGTGATCTGGTCCAGGGTCTAGACTCTGAACATTACTGGAAGCATCAGACAAAGGTCATGCTTGAGAACTGCACGATTTAAGCTGATGACTCTGTGTCTGGCTGCACTCAGACCCATCCTGCAGCATATCTGCCCCATGGGCCATGGGTTGGACATGCCTGTTAGAGGGCCTTCATCCTTCAACCCCGTGAAACCTGCTGTTGCCTCTGCTGGCCTGGGGCCATCACTCTCATCCCTACTGTCCAAGGACCAAGGACCCATGGTCCAAACTTCATTTTGGAATCCCTTGAGTTAGGTTTCCATGTGGCTCAGAAGGCTTGGTTCTGAAGCATGTGCTGGGAGTCAGACACTGTTGGGAGAAGAGGAAATCTTGAACACAGAAAGGGAGAGGGACAGAAGACAGTGGAGATAGTTCAGGCTGGTTGGGCATGGGAATTAAAGGGCAGAAGTGAGGCAGGGAAAGGGGTGACACAGAATCATGCCCAGGGGGTCACAGCACTCCCCACACTCTGTCTGATACTCCCAGCTCTCTCTGGCCTTCCTGGTGTAGCATGTAGAAGGGATAGGAATGACTGACTCTGGGCAGTAGGGTGAGGCCTTTGTCCTATGTCAATGAATACTTCCTTTCTTACGTTGCTTTTGGTGGGTATTTTAAAAGTCACAGTGAGGAGAGATACTGAGATAGTCACTGAGACCCACTGGTACTGAGGGGGTGGAGCTCTTCACTCCTGTAGCCTCCTCTCCTGTGTCTGCAGACATCTAGACAGCCCTCTCCATCTCCATGGCGCTAAGACCATGCAGCAGCCTAACTACTCATGTGTGTGTGAACTGGATGTGTGTGACGTGTGTGTAAGCTTGAGGATGCGTATGTGCAGGACCCTGTGTGTATTTGCAGATTGGAAGGTGACTCTATTTGAGCCTGAGTACAGCAGCACTATTGGTCCTTGTGCTCTTTCTGAAAGCTTGTCTTACTGTGAAGGGAGATGGGGTTCTGGTTTGGCTTTGGGCCTGGGGACTGCAGGGCTGGAAGGACAGGACCATCAGTCCTTATTTTGCAGTGATGGACTGTGTACACCACACCCCTGTGCCATGGTAACAAGTCTACATCCAAGTCCACAGTATTCTGCCCATTCCTTCCAACTCTTCCTCAGGTTCATTGTACCTGATGCCAGTTACTCATGCTGGGAGAAGAGCAGCTATCATGGTGGCCTTGGCCTGTCATCTGAGCCACATCTCCCAGCTCCAGAGGCCTGTGTGGGTCTATTATAGTAGTCTAGGTAGCTCTTGAGGTTTTAACTTCAATAAACGCTTGAGTTTTATTTCTGTTGCTGTGATAAAACACCATGACAACAAGTAACTTAAGGGAAAAAGGGTTTACTTTTGCTTACAATTCCAGGTTACAGTCCATTGCTGCAGGAAAACCATGACTTGAGAAAACTAGGCACGTCACATCACCAGTTGGGAGGAGAGAGAAATTAATGCCTGTATGCCTCTGACTTGCTTGTGCTCAGATCAATTTCTTTACTGTTTTACAGTTCAAGAACTCTGTCTAGGGAATGGTGCCACCCTTAGTGGGCTGGTTCTCCTAATACCAGTTAATTAGGACAATCATGCTCAGACATGTTCACAGACCAACTTCATCTAGACGATTTCTCTCTGAGACTCCCTTAGGTGATTTTGGATTGTATTAAGTTGACAGTTAAAGTCAACCAACCCAGTAACATTAAAACCCCCAGTTTCCCAATTGAGATAGACATACCATATGTGTGGCCAGTGGCTTCTGTATTAAACTTTGTGGACTGGGAATAGCCCCATCACAGCAGGTACCTTTATGGGACAGACTTGCCTCTCACACCTCCCTCACCTTTGCTGGTTCTCTAAAACATGCAGGATTCTGGGCTTCCTTCACCTACTGTCGAAGCCTTCTCTAGGCCCATCCTGGAATTCCCTTCCTCTCCCAGGACGTCCCCAGCCTGTCCTGCTCCACTTTGCTGTGCTGTGGCCTCTGTCTCCTACATGAAAGGGACAGACCTACTAATCCATTTCTGTTTTGTGCACATCTCTTCCTTCTGGCTGTCCTGGCTCCTCTGCAGGTCTGCTCTCTCTCCTCCCTTCACCTGTCTTGCAAGCTTTTGCTGCTGCCTTTGTTCCCTCCTCTCCTCATCCTGCTTTGCTAGAGAGATGCTAATTGCACCTGCAATTACCTAATTGCCATGGCAATTAGCCAGTTGCACTCTATTTTGAAGGTGCTAGTGGCAAATTGCACACACACACACACACACACACACACACACAACCAAAACAAAACTACTACCACCCACCCCCCCCCCCCCCCCCCCCCCCGCAACTGTGCCCAGAGATCTTAACCTCTACACCCCACCCCACCCCTGACACACACACCCAGGGGAGAGGCCAGAGATGGGAGATTGTATGTGGGGCATGAGGAAGCTCTCGCAGCAGGTGGGGTGGGCCCCAGTCTGGGGAGTTTTCCTGAAGCAATGAACAGCCTCTCCAGCACAGAACCAGGCCAAGCCGGCAGCTTTAATTGTAGTGATTTTCATATTAGCGCTAGTGCTGATGAGAGCTAATCACACATCAGTGCTCAGCAAGGTCGCTCAAGGTGCTCCGAGGGTGGCAGCCCAACCACAGGCTGCCGTGGTAAGCGGGAAGCCAAGCCTGGTCTGAGGAAGGGCGTTTCTAGGGTACAGGGAAGAACTGCAGATCAGGCCAGAGGCTGGGTGTGCTGGGTGTGCTCAGGAGCTCTAGGCACTTGCTGAGCTGGGTTTCCCAGATGGGAGTGGACAGGATCGGGAACCATGTAGGAGACAAGCTCTGAGCACGCTTTTGACGGATGTTCTAGACTGGGCTAACTGAAGTAGGAAGATCCCTCCTCACTGCGGGCACTCACTGACAGGGTCCCAGACTGAATATAAAGAAGAGACCGAACTGAGCACTCACATTTGCCTCTCTCTTCTTGACTGCTGGTGCAACAAGACAGATGCTTCAAGTTCTTGCCACCGTGACTTCCCACCCACCGAGGAGTGACCTTGAACTGTGAGCCCAAATAGCACCCTCTTCCCTAGATCGATTTTGTCAGGTGTTTTGTCAAAGCAAAGAGACAAGACAGCAATACAGGGCCCCAGGCTTCCCGCCCTCCATGAATCCCCTTGCAGTGAGGCAGAGCTGCACTTTTCTAGGGAACTGTGTGGTCTCGCCTCCGGACCAGTGCCTGGCCAGGAGTCTGTCTTGAGAGTGGGTGGTTATAGACGGAGACGTTGGTGTCCAGGGCCTCGGGCTTGTGTAGGATCATGAGTGGTGGTGAGGGGTGGCTCCTGTGCGCCTTTGTCCAGAAGCCTGCCCTGGGGTCAGGAACTTGGATTTGTTTAGGACGGGGGAGGGGCCTGGGATACAGTCATCTGGGAGGCAGGTGGACTTCCTGGGGGATTGGCATCAGAGCTGTGTTGGCGAGGCTGGGGGGGCATTTTCATATAATTAGGGTGCATTTGGGGGTGTCCCAGGGGAGCAGGTAGATGGTTAGGGGAGATGATGACGGCTGTGTTTGTAGACACCCCTACCCCCCAGTGTGGTATCTATAGTAATCGGACACAAAGAAATCCCGACCAGATAAAAGACGGCAATGCTGAGGATACAGAGAGGGCGAATCAGAGGACGCTGTTCCCACGGGCTGGGCTGCGGTGCCCCGAGACGAAGGGGCAGGCAGAGGAGGTGCTTCGACAGATAGAGGACCACCAATCCAGGTCAGGATTCATCTTACCGGCAAGATCAGGCATGGCGTCAAAGTCTCAATGGATGTGCAGGGTGTTACCCTACTCTGAGCCTCAGTTTCTCCATCTGGGCTTGAAGTCCTTGCCCACCTTGCAGATGGGAAGTCTGTTCTGACAGGGTCTTCTTCTGCCTCTAATGGCAGGGTGCCCGTGCCATCCACTGAAGCTCTTCAGTCCTCAGCTGGCCAGATGCCTGCAGGCTCCTGCCCTGCTTTTGCTTCCCTGCTAAGGGAAGAAGATAGAATTTAGACTAATTTTGTTTTATTTTTGAACTAGTCAAACTCTGAAATGTGTGTGCGTGTTCACACGTCTGCGGGTGCACAGGACTGACTGAAGGGCGGAGGATGCTATCACATACTCTCTGTGGCCCTCCACTTTATTTGCTGAGACAAGATCTCTTGATGAACTAAAAGGCTACTCTAGACAGCCCGGGGGCTCCGTGAGCGGGGACTGTGGGTGGGCCTCTAAGCTCACTGTTTGCTTTGTTTTGTTATTGTATGCGGGTGCCGGGAATCTGAGCTGCAGCCCCCAAGCTTGACTAGCAGGTGCTCTATCCACAGAGGGACTAGCTTTCAAGGTCTAAATTATGCAAGCATCTAAGGAGTAAAGGTGGAACACTACCCTGAAAAACCGGGATGGTTTGGTGAGCTGCTCAGAGCTGACGCTGGGCGCTGGGCCGAAGGCAGCTCACCCTCCTGCCTTCCCCAGCGCTCAGCTGACTCCCACGCTGCCTCAGTGCGGACACCCAGCTAAAGACAACAGTGTGGAGGCCGCCAGTACCAGTTAATTAATTCACCAGAGGAAAGGAAGACTATAAATAACCCACTGGGAGTGGAAGGCCAGGCTGGGGCCAGGCTGACTCCCCTGTGGCCTCAGTGGCTCTGCTCAGTGATACAGGTTAACGAGCGCAGGCCTCCTTGCCAGCATATCAGGGGCTAAAAATAAAAGAGGAGGAGCCAGGTGCCCTTCCTGTTGAATCAGAGTTAGAATTTCCATGCTGATATGGACCTTTCCTGCCTGTCTTCACCCTGGAGGAGAAGCGTGCCTTGTTTGGATAAAGCAGGGACAGTGGACAGAGAGGGCAGGCAGGTGATCAGGCCTGGAACAGAAGCCAACAGGCTTGAGGTACTCTGAAGTTGCAGGCCTAAGAATCCCTCTGAGTCAAAGGCCTCCCTCCTACCTCTTGACTTGTCAGATAAGGAAATTGAGATGCAAGGAAGGAAAGTAATCACCCAGAAACTTATGTGGGAGAGCTTGAAGACAGTCCCTGAGGCCCTCAGCCAGAGCTGTGATCCCTCCGTGCTCAGCCTCTGCTATGTGGCTGTGGACCTGACCCTCAGGCCCTTCCCTCTGCCATCTCCTACCTCTGACCACATTACCACTGTGTTCCTTGCTCCCTCCAAGAGCCCAGACAATTAAAAAATTATGTAATTCCAGCTCTGCTCCATCCCTGAAAAGTGTACGAAAGTCCTTATGACATATCTATCTCTGGCTTTGGAGGTCATCCTGGCCCATCTGATTGGGGGCAGACATGTGGAATTTCTCACATAGAGACTGGGATCCATCATAGATCTGGGTTTGACCAGGCTGGTCTTGAACTCACAGAGATCTACCTGCCTCTGCCTTGTGAGTGCTGGACCTGAGTGCTGGACCTGAGTGCTGGAATTAAAAGTGTTTATATCATGCTCTGCCCAAGTGTCTTTGAGTCTCTCCTTCTACCTTATGAATCCTGGGGACTGAATTTAGGTTTCTGGGCTTGGCAGCAAGTACCTTAACCTATTGAGCCATCTTGCCGGCCCTTTCCCAGCTCCCGATTGACTTAGGGCAGTAAGTACTTATGTCTCCAGGGGGCCTGCTCGCCTCTGTCTTGTGTCTCTCCAAGACAGCAGAATGTTCATGAAAATTAAATGAGGCTCCCCTCTTGCCATCTCCCCTAAGTCCCAGCCCCTTCTCTCTAGCATATGTTGTGAAAGAAAAAGACAGAAATAAATTGGAGTGTGTCTCGTGGATCGCAGCAGCTCTTTCTGGAGCTGGCGGGACTTGGGGACAAGCCACTGAGAAGCCTACCTTGATAGAACCACACCGAATCAAACCTGGGCCCTACCCTCTCCACGGCTGCTTGTTTCGTCTCTCTGTGTGCCTAGATGGTATCTGAAGGCCAGGGTGATGTAGTAAGACCTCTCATGCGGTAATGGCTGGTACAGGTCTGTGACTGGAGAGCAGATGTGAACACTGATTAAAAGCCAGTCTGCCCTGAGATGACTGTGTCTAATTAATTACTCAACCGCTAGTTAACTGCTCCCTGCAGAGGCAACTGCCTCCATCTTGGATGCTGGAGGCTTACCCCACCCTCCTTCTTTCCCCCAGCCTACCCACACAAATGAGTGCACATGAACTTGGGGCATGCTTGTTTGTTCTTGGGCCTCACCACACCTAATTTCACCCCGACTCCAGGGCAGGGCCTCACTCCAGGCATGGCTTCTGTCTCAGCTGCGGTGTCTTCGCCTCAAGCTTCAGTCTTCTCTCAGGCTCCTTGCTCCTCTCTCCATCTCTGCCAGCATGGTGGGGACCTTGATCACAAGGTGACACCACTCATATTTTCCTTCTCCCCAGGATATAAGGTGGGGTTGGGAGGGTGGGAAAAAACTTTGCCTGAGAAAGGGAAGAGGAAATGGCTGACAACGGAAGCTCACTCGGAGCCTCCCACACGGGCTCAGATTCCCACCCAGAGCTCTCCAGAGCTCTCATGGCCTGACCACCCAATCGTCAGATTCGAGTGTCTCCACACCCACCCTCTCAGTCCTTCCTGCTTCCATCCTGCAGCTTCCCTGCCCCCATAGGATCCACGCCTCAGCAGCGCCCCGATTGCTCCATCGGATCCTCGTAGGCTGTTGCCTACCTCTCGCCTGGCTTCTAACCACCAGCATTTCAAATGGCTCCAGCCTTCCTGAAACATCCTTTTCTTGGCTTTGTCAAGCTTTCAGCTCTTGTCCTGTCTCACCTTCCCTCAGAGCCAAATCTACAAGGTAGATCTGAGGCAGTCTACAGGTGAAGCATCATCTGCTCTCTGTGGAGTTGCTTTGGAGGAACCCATGGCTGACCGAACGAATGACAGAGACTCTGAGAGCACTGCAGTTGGGGGAGGGCTCTGGAGTCAGTCAGGTGTGGTTCAGTCAAGGCCATGACACTGCTCTCCTGTGTGACTTGGGTGACCATTCCCCACACATGCCTTCAGGAGCATCGTCTATGCACAGGCCTGAAAGGTGCCATGCCTGCCCTTCCCGAGACGGTGTAAGGACTCTTTCTAATGGAACGTGCCAAGGAACTGCCTGGCTCCCAGGCAGCGTGCAGCTACTGTCAGCTCTGACACTGCTGCTTAGCATCAGAGATAGCCCTATGGTGAGGGCTGTGGGCATCATGGCTGCCTGTGTGCAATGGGAAGGCAGTCTCAGTGAGGAATTATCCAGATAAGGCTGCCCTGTGGGAGACTGTCTGGATCGCCTTCATCAGTGTGAGCGTGGGCCCGAGGCTAAACGAGTAGAGAAAGCGTGTCACGAAGCATGCGTGCATTCATTCTTCCTCCTTTCTTAACGGTGGATGTGAGTGACCAGCTGTCTCAAGCTTCTGCCACTGTGATTTCCCCCACTATAAAGGACTGTGCCCTGGATTGTGAGCTAAGACAAACTGTTTTTGCCCTCTGTTTATCTTTTCCAGGGTACGTTGTCACACCAACATAAAGGAAACTGGGGCACCACGCATGGGAGGAACTTGATGCTCGTGCCTTGGCTCACTTCTTTGATGTCTCCAGGTTGGTGGGCCGTGAGCCCCTGCTGAAACTAGAGCTCTGTCAGTCAAAATAAACCTCAACGGGCCGAGAGCACTAGCCCGACCCACCCCGAGACCCCAGCCCGACCTCCGTGGCTCCACCATATGCATCCCGGGCTATAGGGATCAGAGATGGCTTCACTGTGCCCGATAATATGGGAAGAGGAGCTTGAGGGCCTCTGAGAGCGGCTGCCTCTCCTGCCCATCCCGTTCTGCTGTCACTGAAGATCTATGATGACAGCTCTGCTGTCTGCTGCATGCTGTTCCTGGGCCAGGGTTCCTCTAGTCCCTTGCTCTCTGGGTTTCCGGCCCTCATTGTTACCCCGCACCCCTTTCCAAGTACCAGCCAGGCATGGGGACTGTTGGCTTGCCCAGAGCTGTGACCCTGGCAGGCGGGAGGAGGAGGGCGGGCTGGGCTGTCACCCTTCAGCTGGCTAATGTGGAGGTCTTAATGAATATGAATGGCTGCCTCCTCCTCCACAGAACTGGCCCCATCAGATTCCTTCACACCTCGGCGAGCCCAGAAAGGTTACTCGGAATTAAATGTAAATCACATATTTACTGGTACGAATCAGCTCATGGTATCACTTTCTCACTGCAAAGAATTTAATCATTCCTCAGCCCTGAGGGCTTCTCCTTTCCAGTGGCGTTGTGGGGCCCACCTGAAAGAGAAGGTCATGGCCTTCGAATGTGGGGGTAAGGTTTGGGGTATTCTGAGCCTGAGAAAGGGCAGTGAAAGCTTGCTGCTGGTCTGCATGGTCCTTTGGTACCCAAGTCACGACTGTCTGCTAGTAAATATCACGTGAGTGAGTCAGAGGCAGCAGCAATGGGGTGGGTAGTGGCTCAGTCCAGTTAACCCTCGACATGTGTTGCATAATCTCAGGAATATCACCATTAAAAGGCTGCTGCTAGTGTCACACAGATTTCTGGAGCCTTGTGGAAGATGACAGAGACCCCTGAAAAGGTCTAACCTGTGTTATCCTGTGCTTAGAGGAACTTGAATGGAGGGGCCCAGCTTCTGGTGCCATGAAACGTGGTTTTGAACTTGGCTTATCCCTTACTCCACAGGATTCTCCACAGGAGAATGCCCAGCAATTCTCCACAGGCACAGGTCCTTACCGACAGAACATGGATGTGGCATGGGGCCTCTGGCTCCACCAACCTGCTGCATGTTAAGTCGCCTGCCAACATTGAAGCATTCGAACAGAGAAGGGAATGAGCAAGAGATCAGCATGAAGGCTCCTGAACAAGAAATAAAGTCAGCCAGTCTCCTGGGTCCCTGCATCTCTTTCAACGGCCACGTCCTTCAGGTCCTCTATGCCTGAGGGTCACACTAACCATTGAGGGCTCAATGGTTGGCACGTGCCAACTGTAAAGGGATGTGATGGCTAAGGAGCCCTGAATGTCGCTACCTCGGATGGGCAGGACACACGGAAACCTGCTTCCTCCAGGGACCCCCCCCCCCCCCCCGTCTCTTCCCAAGTCTGCTCATCAGAGCTCTGTCTCTGGACTAACAGGCCTAATAGCAGTAGCTTTGATGAGACCGGTACAGTTTCTGAAACATCCTTGCAAGACAGGAACATGCAGCTTGCTTAAGGTAGCAGCACTGTGGCATGGAGGGGCCCTCACTGGCCCTCAGGCCTGCATGTGGAAGCCTAAAGAGCTGGCAGGCACAGTAGGCCCCAGCCTGACTCTCTCCTCCAGTACGCTCTGTGCTCAGTGTGTCCTACTCAGACCCTGGACTTTCTCCACTGCAGAGTTTCCTAACTGTAGAACTATTCCAGAAAACTGAGCCCACATTGTCTGCACAGGAAGCCAGTTCGTGTGTGTGTGTGTGTGTGTGTGTGTTGTGTTTAACCCAAAACCCAGATGTAGTTCTTCATGTATCAGGAAGTTTCTTTCTACAGTTTTTAAGGAACACAGCTCCCTTTGGTGTAAATCAAGGGCTTTCTTTTTATAGCTGGCCTTGGTGCCAGAAAACTCCAGCTTTGTTTACCAACTTCAGTTGGAAGAATGTCTATGGGAATTAGCTGCCCTCTGTAAGTAACCCTGCATGGGTGTGTAGGAAGCCGGGGTTGCAGAACATAGATGTCCACCCCAGATGTTACTCTAGCTCGTCTATCTGTTGCTGTATAACTGTATTAGTCATGGATCTCTAGATGAACAGAACTGATTGAATATGTGTGTAATTTTTTTTTTAGAGTGGCTTAAAGGCTGAGGTCTGAGTAGTCCAATAATGGGTGTTTGATGCTGGAAAGGCCAAGAATCCAGTAGCTGTTCAGTCCCTGAGGCTGTGTATCTCAGCAGTTCTAAGCTGCCACTGGAGAACTGGTGGGTTCCTGGAGAGCTTTTTGTCTTCAGTCTACATTGAAATTGTGAAGAACTTGGTTCTAATATCAGTGAAGAAGTACAGCAGCAACAGGATAGATATTCTTACCAGCAAGAGTGAGAACAAGAAGACAAGCAAACTTTCTTCCTTCCATGTCCTTTTATGTGGGCTGCCACCAGAAAGTGTGGCCCAGATTTAAGGGTGAGTCTTCATGCTTTAAATAACCTGATTAAGAAAATCTCTCATAGGAGTGCTCAGCATCTTGAACTTTAGTTGATTCCAAAGGCTGTAAACTTGACAACCAAAGCATTGTAATAACCAGACACCCTAAAACACTGTGATGTAAATAAAACTGGATTACTACAGCCATAAATCCTTGGGCTCAGGAATTTTGATAGAGCCAATGCAATGTTTTGTTTCTATAATACGGGGCCTGGTGCCCCAGCCTTAAAGATTCACATGCTTGGTGCAAGACACGGTAGAGACTGGACTGTTGGAAGCTGGAGCCACCCAAAGGCTTCTTCACCTTGTTGGCGTTTGGACTGGGATATTTCAAAATCTACATACAGCTAACCTGTTGGCTAGAGTATCCTACAAGCAGCCCCATACATGTGAGAGTTCTTGCAGCATAGGGCTGGAGTCTGAGGAAGGGAAAGCAGGAGAAGGAATTCCTCAAATCCAGTGTTTCAAGAGTCTAAGGAAGGGCTTCAAGGTTCCCTCTGACCTGACCCTGGTAGTCAGACAGGATCATTTTTATTGGCTATAAACTGAGGCCAATCTCCATTCAAGGGGAGATAAGTTAGATTTCATCTTTTGGTGGCAAGTGGCAAAGTCATACTGCAGAAAAGCACATGGGGTAGGAGTTCCTATCCACCATCTTGGAAATCACACTCTGTTACAAGAGCTGCTATTTTAATTATCCTTCTGAGAAATCAATCATCTAATCAAGCATCTGCCAGATACGTGTTGATGACCTTCTACAATACAAGTTCTTGAGCCAAAGGACAAAGAGAAGGATCCTACTCCAATTTATCCAAGCTCAGAGCCAGTCTCTGTGTCTGTAAGATGGGATTCAGTTGGAGGACTTTTTTGAAGACAGATTTATTTTTATTGTTCTTAATTATGTGTGTGGAGAGAGCATATATACATGCTAGTGTATGTGCTCAAGAAGGCTGAAGGTAACGCCTGTCCCTGGAGCTGGAGTTACAGGTAGTTGGGAGGCTAGACTGTGCTTGGCTCCTCTGATCGGTTTGTGCTCTTAACCACTGAGCAATCCATGTCTCTAGCCCTCCAGCTAGTGATCTTTTGATGGCAAGAAACAGATCCAATCCAGACAACCCCCATAGAAAAACATTTTAGTCCAGGGATGCTGTGGAAACCTAAGGATGGAATCCTACATCTATTTCAGGAATCCTGAGTCTACTGGAAGACCAAATAACTTCTCCCCGAATGGCTTGCATGTCTTTGGGGTGTCTCTTCCTGTTATCCAGATTCCTTTGCTCATTTCAAGCCTCCATGGTCATGATGCCCAGCTCATGGCTTCCTCATGATAGCCATGGGATTGCTAGAACCTAAATTCTACCTTTTGGCTCTTATGTCCACTCTCAGAGACCCAATACTCAGTTCTGATGGGCTTCCCTCCCTCAGCCTTTCTTCACAGATCTTGGGTTGTTGACCAACCTATAACCAAGACACCTTTGCGCCAAGTGCCTATCTTTTGGTCCAATCACCTGGTAGCTATGGGGATCCAGGAGCACAGGGAAGCCCATAGAATGAAATGTGACCATAGGTTCTTGTCAGATTCTCCATGGGAGGCACTATCCCTTAAAAAAGTTTTGTGGTGAGTATGACACCACCAGCCCCTTACTGCCCTCTCCTTTTAGACTGTGGGGAGGAGGGAGATGATGGAATAGGGAAAAGTATTCTGTGATCTACAAATTGATATATAGATGGGATCAATAGAATGTTTGATTCATCCATTACCTATTCATCAATTCATCCATTCATGTATCCATCCATCCAACTATCCACCCACTTAAGAACTACTTCTTGGGCTGGGGAGATGATGGGTCAGTGGGGAAAACACTTGCTGCACAAGTCTGAGGACCTGAGTTTAAACCCTCAATACCCATGTAGGAATGGGAGAATAGCACACACACGTGTAATTCCAGCTCTCCTACAATGATATGGAGGGCAGAGGCAGGACAATCCCTGGACACTCACAAACCATGAGTACACAGCAGGAAACAGCAAGAGACCCTGCACCATGGCACACGGGTGCCCCCTGATCCCTGCAATGATTTTTTTTTTTTTAAGGAGGTACTTTTTGAGCTGGGCTGTAATCTTAAATCCTAACACTCAGGGACATTAGGATTACTGGAATTCAAGGTCAGACTGTGATCATTATGCTTCAAGCAGTTTGGGTGACACAGTAAGACCCTATACACTCTCTCCCAAGAAAACAAAAAATAAAAGGGAAAGGAATATTTATTGAGCATCTATGAGGTACTCTGAGAACTAAGGAGGCACAAACAAGCAAGTTGTCCCTAGTTCCTGCTTCCCTTCTCCTTTCTGCAATTCTGCATCAGGACACAAGCCCTGCAACCTGCAAAAGCCCCCATAGCTTATCTCTGGTTGGTAGCAGAGGCATAAACACACCCAGGCTTGATGCAGTAACCTATAAGTAAATTAAGCCACATTGAAATAGCATCTTTCACCAAGCAGACTGTGAAAGATTTAAACACATACTGAGAGTGTGAAAAGAACTGAGCAGACTTCCAGATCACTGATGGAAGTGTGAATCGGTACTGATTCCAAATGGAACATCCCTTAAAATGGCAAAAGCGCTGGTCCCGGGAGCCATTGCCTCATTGCGGGTACTCTCTGTAACTTCAAGGAGGAAGCAACCTAGATACCCACCCACAGTAGAAGTGCCAGGTAGAATGGCGCATCTGATCAGCAGCAGCCCCGGTAGCCATGAAATTCAAGGAGCGATCTCTTGGGTGTTGCTCTGCGAAGAGGGTGGGCAAATGCACCGTCAAGTTAAAAGCGCGAGAGACAGAAGGCAAACTCCACTCGTGTTACAGTGCTGGGGGGGGGGCGGCTGGAGAGCCAGCCACAGGCACTTGCTGCTCCTGCAAAGGACACAGGTGCAGTTCCCAGCATCCACGCGACAGCTTGTAAGCACCCTTAACTCCAGTTCCAGGGGATCGAATGCCCTCTTCTGGCTGTGTGGGCACAGGGCACACACTGCTACGCTGACACACACATAGGGAAAATGCATATGCATAAAATAAAGATGAATAATTCTTTGAGAACATTTGAGATCTGGAAGTAGAAGAAACACACACACACATGCACACACGCACCCCACCCCCCCCCCACTTTCCTGTAAAAGCATACAATGCCTCTGTAAGAATTCACAAGGGACTCTCCAGTGGCTTTCTGCTGGACAGGGAAGTGGGGGTTGGGAGCCAACAGCTTACCGTATATCTTTTCATTTTTAAATTTGGAACAATTCACTGCTTTATGCATTCAAAATTTAGCTCTAAGTAGGCCTCAAAATAAATGTTAACATTCTACTAGAAGTTGTAAGTTGCGCTTATCTGAGGAAAGAGACACCCTGTGCTCAGGGGAAGCCGCTGCTACACAGTCATTTTGCAGAGTGAGCTGCTTGTCCTGAGCTCCTCTCCCAGCAGGGACAGGGTGCTCTGGGAACCCAGGCACTCCTCCAGCCCAGTGACAAGAAGTTACAAATGAGCAATTGCAGCAAGCACAGCTCAGATCAAGGACTCAGACCTCACCGGGATGGCGGCCCAGCTCTCTACGCCTGGTGAGCCAAGCAGAGCAGCCAGGTGGCTGTTAGGGCCGAGCCACATGAAGACAGAGGCCACATGGTGGCTGTTCTAGGGAGCTGGGACCAGCGAAGATGTATGGCTTGCTTATTCATTGCTTATGTCTTCTCAGGGATTGGGAGGGGCGGGGAAGTAAGAATCCCCTTTTTTTAACAAAAAATGAGGCTCTATCACAGGAATAATGAACTCGTAACAGCGACGGCTGCCTACACAGGAGCTGCACAAAGTCAAAGCAGTCAGCATTCCAGCGGGGGCCACCAAGGGGCTCTAGCCCACACCCATGCCTGTATGAGCAGCACAGGTGGGACTCGGTGGTCTACTTAAAACAAGACATGCTGTTGGGAGGTGTGGGATGGAGGTATGTCCTGAGGAGTTACAGGGAGGAGTTGTGGGGGGTGGAAATGATACGTGATTGTATGCACATAGGAAATTCTCAAAGAATTAATAAAATAGTGCATTTAGAATATTTCCATATCCATAAAATGAAAGAGTCCCCAAATTGTAGGGCAAAGCTAGACATGACAGGAGTCAGGAAGCAGAAAGAGGCTCATGAGGAGTGACAGACCTGTGCCTCACAGCAGATCCTGCCCTGCTTTGTTTCCTCCATCTCGGGCGTTTGCTGTCCCCTGCCCCACCTTCCACCGAGGACCCAACGTGCGCCTCTCATTTCAGGGACGCGTGTGGGACACTAGAAGATTTACTCTCCTATCTGCACTGCAGGCACAGCCCTCCTGGGTCGGGGCTTCTCCGATGATGGTCATACTCACTCAGGACCTGTCTGCAAGGAGGTGTGGAGGAAAACCCTGTGGGGGGTCCTCAGGTAGGCAGTGCTGGCTTCCAGGGATAAGTTCTCTTCCCCATTACCCAAGAAGCAGGGTAATGCATGCGTGTGTGTGTGTGTGTGTGTGTGTGTGTGTGTGTGTGTGTGTGTGTACACGCCAGAGGTTTATGTTAGATAAGGTCTCTCACTGAACCTGTAACTCAACAACTTGGCCAGCAAGGTTCAGGGGTCCTCTTGTCTCTGCACTCCACCCCCACCTTGCTTGGCTTATGGGAATGTGCACTAGTTGTGCCTAGCTACTTCAAGTGGGCATGGGGGTGGGGTGGAAGGGAAGGTCAGAACTACTCAGACCCTCGAGCTTTCACAGCAAGCCCGCTATCAACTGGGCCAGGTCCCCTGTATATAGCCATCTGAGACACGCTGTCGTCACATCAGCTGAATATCATCTTCCCTGTCTCCAGCCTCACTCTTACCCCCCCCCCCCATCCACCCATACTCTGTTCCTTAAAGGGCCAGCCTCAGGCTTTGTTTTTTAGGGAGCTTGGGCAAAACTGAGCTACAAGGCCTCTTTAATCTCACCTGGATCTGAGCAGCACTTCATGATCAGACCTTGTGTCTGGGTTCAGAGAGAAAGAAGGAAGCTCAGTGCTTGATCCAGAGTCACACAGCAAGACTGGTGTGACAACAGCGCTTGGAGAAGGCTCTGATCTAAGCCTGGTTTGGCCTGGTTCCTTGCCTAGCGCAAGGGAGGGCTGTGAGGGAGGGCCATTGGGCGTGAGGACATGGCTGGAAAGTGCCTGCTGGCCTTCCAAGAGCAAAGTTTGGTCTGGTATATAATGGGACTGAGTTTTAGTGTGGCAGGCCTTGGTTTTCTAGACAAGAATGGTAAAATTGACATTGCCCACATGGACCTTGGGTACACTGTCTGAGGCTGCTCTGAGCAGAAGTGTGCAGAGATTGCAGGCTTTTCTGGATAAGGTTGAAGTCAGTCATCTCTAGATAGCCATAACAGCTACCCCTGATCTGGGTGAGGACAGGAATCTGCCCTCAGGGCAGATTACAGGCAGTTTTTCCTGATAAGGAAACTGCTCAAGCAAGCATGTAGGAATTCCTAGAAACACCCCACTCTGCTAAGGATCTTAGTCCAGCAGTGACCTTTAATTGTATTTGGAGATCCCCCTGCCCCTCATAGGATAATTAAGTACTGTATTTTCCTCCACATGATAGAATCATTAAATATCCCTGGACTCCAATGAGTCAAACACATTCACCCTCGAAATCCCTTCCTCTGCCCAGGGTTTATATTGCTCTTGATTTCACACCAAGGCACACACCTTCTCACGTCAGGACCTTCGGAGATTTGTCATTTATCCTCTGCCGGGTCCTGTCTCACTAGGCCTGTCCTCTGGCCCACTGGGCCTGGGCCTTGGCAGGCCTGTGTCTGGGCTGCACCTCCGCAGGGCTCAGCACAGCAGCCTGACCAAGAGCTGTAACACTTTGGTGGTGCCATAAGCTTTGGAAACTGCCACAGCCCCTTTCTTCATCTGGAAGCTGAACCCCAGCTGAGATCCAAGCCCCCGCCAAACCGAGAATGACAGGAGATGGCTGGAAAGATGGCTCCGGGGGTAAAGTGACCCCCAGGACCGCCCACTGCCGGAAGAATCGTGACTCTCTTAAGCTGTCCTCAGTCCCACGGAAGCGCAGTGGCGCTTGTATGCATTCCTGCCCTTCACTTAACACAGTTACACACGTGCCAATTTTTTAAAGTGTGAGCGCACGCAAGGTAAAAGCACTAAGTTTCTCAGAAACTCACTGTTATCCTTACCTTAAGTGTTTATTGTTGTTATTATTATTATTAGTTTCCTTTAGCCCAGGCTGACCTTGAACTCTCTATTACTCAAGGTTGACCAATTTGATATTCCTGCCTTTAGTCTTCAATTTTAGGATCACAGGTGTGCACCACCAGGCCCAGTTTGTGGGGCACGGGTGGAACCCAGGGCTTCAGGCACGCTGGGCAAACATTCTTCACTGAGCTGTAGCACCAGCTTTTTAAAGTCCCAAAGGGCAACGTAGAGGGTTCCCCAGAGCCTATCCACGCCATTGTTTGTTACTAGGAATTCTTGTGCTATTATACACATTAATAAGAATGTCATGAAAGAGCAAGGCCTCTTCCTGGAGCTCGTGGATTCTGTAGGTAACAAAGGACTAAGCTCACATGTTGGCCAACAAACAAATAGCAATAACAAAGCTGAATGTCCTGACGTCTTAGTTACTTTTCTGTTGCTCTGATAAAACACCAATTTATAAGAGAAACTTTCATAAACTTTATGAAAAGCCAGCTTATAAAAGAAAGCATTTAACTGGGCTCACAGTTTCAGAGGGCTGGGGTTCCACAGTGTGGAGCAAAGGCATGGCAGCAAGAACAGCTGAGAGCCCACATCAGGATCTACAACTGGAAGGCAGAGAGAGACGGGGAATGGTAGATCTGTGAAACCTCAAATCTCAGCTCCAGTAACATACCTCCTGCAACAAGGCCACATACCTCCACCTCCTCATCCTTCCCAAACAGTTCCACTAAGTTGAGACCCAGCATCCTGACATATGCATCTATGGGGTTTATTCTCTCATAAAAGAGCGTGTAACCCTTTGAAATTTCCCTTTCCCCAGATAGCAATCCTTTCACCTTGTCACACCCCGTACCCTAAAGAGTAGAGTTTGGAACAGCCAATCTCTTTCATTAGCTTGTAGAGGGAAAGCAATCACCAACCAGAGAGATGACTCAGCTTGTAGGAGACTCTCAGCAGGGGCTCTCAGGCAACCCCATTTCCCGGCCAAGGCCTTTTCTTCAACGTGGGAGATTGCTGCACTGCATGGCTGTTGCCAAGCTATTAATGAGAATGAGACCTAAATTAGTTTCAGAAAATGGGGTTTTAACATTGGAAAGTTTTAAACTATGGAAATTGGAAATTTAAATGAGTTTATGTGATAGAAATTAGTGAGAAGAAAAAAGAAGCCCCACACGTTCTCATCCTAGAAATCCATGAAACCTTTTGGAGCCTCAGTCTCCCCTTTTTGTAAGGTCTGGCTAGCCAGTTGCTAAGGAGCAGTTCAAAGATGATTCTATACTTTCAGTGTGAAGGGGCAGAGAGGACCGAGTTAGGGGTGGGCGAGTTCTGCAGCAGGAGAGAGCAGCTGGTCCGGCACACGGCCCTGCTAGGCTTCTCGGCTGCCCTGCCTAGGGAGCCCTCTTCCCAGAAGAAAAGCACACATACCACATTAGCTTGCAAGGCAGCACTGATTAGTAATTAAACGGCTTCAAAAAAAAAAAAAAAGGCCATTAAAGCTAATGCCATCAAAATCAGAACCTCAGACGCGGGCTCATAATTATGAGTGTACCTTGGGACTCGCAGGAGAGGACATTTACATTTTAACATGCACACCGCACAGGCACCCCCCCCCCCCCATCACTGGGAGACCTGCAGCTGAATTCATCTGTTTGCTAACTTACTCTCATCCTAGAGAAACGGGTCATCCTTCAAGAGAGCAACAAGGGGCCCCAAAAAGAGTTTTCCCAGGAGAGGGTCTTTGCCCTGGCGCTCCTCACTCTGTGGGCACATTATCTAATCGTCTCTAAAAAACTCACTGTTCTCATCTTTAAAATGGGTGCCATTACTTTCAGCTCATCAGTGCAGGGCATGTTTCTAAGTGTCACACACTGCTGAATACTCGGGGGGCATTTGAGCACCCACCTCGGGCTCGTCAGTCCTGCACTGACACCTCTGGAGGCTGGGAAAGATTCACTGTCTTTGGAAGGCCAGGTGAACAATTATGCCGACTCCGGACTGATACATGACAGGGGCTTAGTGAAAGACAGCCATGGTCACTCTGTCTCCCTCACCTCTAGTGCCTGGTCCATGGAGGGGAAAGCTGGACAGGAGGAGCTCAGCCCCTCCAAGCCCTGACTCCAAGTCCACATGAACCACAGCTTCTGGAATTTTCAGAAAGAAAAAAGAAGAAAGCACCTCTATGCTGCACATGGATTCACAGACTTGGAACTCTCATCATTTCCCTAGTGACATCTTTGTCCAAGGGCTAAGAAACAAAAGTTAGGGAGCCTTTATATAAAATATAAAATATCAGGGCCAGACAGGCCATTTTCAGACAGTCCCCGAGGCCTAGTCAGCTATTAAAGATGGAAATTATATATTCATAACACAGGATATTGCTGCTTGCTTATTTATAACTTGCTCCATTTCAAGAATATTTATTCTAGACGAGGAGGCTTGATAATTTTCATCCAATCTACTTGTCGTAGCTTAGGGCAAAAGACGGGAACAGCTCAATTGAAGGAGCGGCTAGGTAGGGAGGGAACAGCTTGTCCCCCTTCTCTGGGAAGAAATGCCTGCTGTGTGCTGCCAGCTAGCACCTCCATCAGCACCAGCCCTGGCACAGTCCTCTCACGTGTTACCGGGGAAGGGCAGACAGCACAGACTCCAGCCCCTCTGCCATGTCCTTGCTCGGAGGGCTGGGGACAAATATACACCCAGGACTAGAGGTAGACCCAGCATGCTGAGTCTCAGGCCAGCACTGCTTCATGGGAGGAAGGGTGGTTATTGCTGGCCTCCTCCCTGCCCATTGCTGGGCTCCCGGTGGACCACTGATGCTATGAAGCACCAGCAGATAGTCATCTTGTCCTCTACTGGGTGGTTGCAGGAATCAAGGGAGAAGAGATAGGAACGTGAAGAAAGTCCCAGCACTTCCCCTCCCACCCCCTAGGAAGAGAGGGCAGAGAACCAGCTGGTTCTACTGATCCTCTACCATCAGCATCGTTGTCTTAGACCTGAGCACAAGAAGGAGCTGTCCCAAGGTCACCACCAGCTGCTGAGGGCAAGCTCAAGTACTGGACGCCATGGCTAGAACGGAGAGCCAGCATGCCATGTCTCAAAGGGACCTGGAGCAGGAGGAGCCTTAGTGGGAGAAAGAACCAGATACTTAGGAGCCATGCCAAGGTGTTACGAAGAGTTGCAGGCCAAGATGGCCCCAAGTTCAAGATCAAGGTCACTGCTGACCTTCCACCGTGCTAGCACGGAACAGACACACACATCTCCACATGTGTCGCACACACGCTGCAGGCACGCAAGGCCTGGCTTGCCCTTTGTGTATGCTGCCAACCGTAGATCGCTATCCTCAGTCTGGCCTGCTGACGCGGTGATCTGGGAGCCTTAAGGAGAGTCACCAAGACAAGAAGGCCTGTGTTGTCTCATTTGCTTTGCAAATGTTTATTGAGCACCTATTGCATAGCCAGCCCCAGGCACACATGTGGGTTGCAGCTCTGAAGGGTGAGCCGAACCAGCTCAGCTGCTGCATTCCTGGAGGAAGGGAATGACGGAGGCCTGGACTCCTGAGAGGTCAGTAGAGTGGTGGGAAATGAGCTGTTGAGCTTTCCAGGGGCTCAGTGTGTGTGGGGGGGGGGGGGGCACTCACCTGCAGAGGTTTACAGTGAGGGAGATAGTGGGCTGTGGGCAGGAATAGCTGGCCTGGCCTGAGCCGGAGGTCTCCATGTAGCATTGAGGGGCTGTGCACACCAAGGCAATGAGACGCCTTGGATGAAGAAAGGACAGAATCGGGCCTCTCCCCTCTCCTTCCTTCCTTCCTTCTTTCCTTCCTTCCTTCCTTCCTTCCTTCCTTCCTTCCTTCCTTCCTTCCTTCCTTCTTCCTTCCTTCTTCCTTCTTCTTCCTCCTCTTCCCTTGCTTTCTTCCTCCTTTCTTTGTTCTTCCCTCCCTCCCTCTCTCTCCCTTCTCACCTTCCCTCCCTCTCCCTTCCTTATTTTTAGTGCTGGGAACTGAACCATAGGCCTTACTTATCCTACATGAGTATTCTGCCACTGGGTTAGAGCCCAAACCCTTTATATCACTTTTATTTTGACAGTATGAAAGTTGACTTGGCCAGCCTTGAGCTGTAGCCCAGGCAGACCTTGAACTCAGGTCTTCTGCCTCATACTCCTGAAGTAGCTGGGATTATAGACCTGTACCACCAGGTCTGATTTTGAGATTGGCTTTTAAAGTCAACCTGAGAGTTGAAGATGTCACAGAGGAAGCTGGAAAATCCTCATATGGATGGCAGTTATTTTATTGCAGCCAGTGGCTGGGCTTTGGGTATCTTGTCACTCCTAGGCAACGCTGCTGCTGAAGCCTCCTGGGGCTAGGTTCATCCAAGGCCAAGTACGAACTGTGCCAGAACCAGGATCTAGGTGCTTGTTCTCTACGTGATTCCAAGCTCAGCAGCAGACCTCCAGAACCAGAGGCACCGGGGGATAATGCTGCACTCAGCAAGCTACAGGATACTCAGAAGCAGGCATGAGCAGGAGACCTCGGAGTTGATCTCGGTGGAAGCCTTGGTCAGGATGGCTGCAGAGCAAGCGGCTTCCGAGGCAGGGGTGTCAGCCAGCCTTGCATCACCAAGGAGCTCCCGGAACACCTGCAATGCAGGTGGTTGGCTGCAGACTCACTGGATCTGTTTGCTGTGACATCCAAGTCCTTACAAGCACTACTGTGGTGTAGCCAAGTGCGTGGAGAGAAAGAGAGACAGACACAGGGAGACAGAGAGGTAGAGACAGACACAGAGAGACAGACATAAAAAGACAGAGATATAGACAAAGAGACAGAGATAGAGACTCAAAGAGATAGACAGACAAAGAGAGACAGAGAGATAGAGATACACAGAGATAGACAAACACAGAGACAGATAGGCAGGCAGGCACAGGGAGACAGAGAGATAGAAAGAGACAAAGAGAGATAGAAACAGAGATAGAGAGGTAGAGACGCAAACATAGAGAGAAAGAGAGGCAGACAGAGACATAGACAGAGACAGAGAGATTGAGAGAGAGACAGAGAGAGATAGAGACAAATAGAGACAGAGAAAGATACACAGAGAAATAGACACACATACAGAGCGATGAGAGAGCTGACTGGCCTGGGAGCCTCCAATAGCAGATTCTGATGCCTCAGTTTTGCCTGTTCCACACAATCCCCTTACACACACACACACACACACACACCTGCAGGCAGCTGTGAACCTAGCCTCCCTTTTACATCCAGCTTCACTTCTCAACCTCAGTGCAGTTTATTAATTTTTCAGTATTGAAAAATTTATTTCTGCATTTTCAAACCACAGTTCCTGCTCAGGATATCCTAATCCTTAATATCAGATGAATCACAGTGGCATGAGATGGCAGGCTGATTTTCCTTTCTATTCTTTATAATCAATACATCATTTGTAAAGCCTTTAATAAAGATAAATGAAAACCAGCTTTTACTTCATTAGAAAATGCCCATTCTTGGCCCTTGAAAACAAGCTTTGTCATATAGATTCTGCTGGAACAGGATGCTCCTGTCTAAATCAGTGTTGCTTGTGCCAGTGACTGAGGTGAGTGGTTCTCGCAGGAACCTGGTTAAATTCTGGAGCCCCAGAACACTAGCTCACACTGCCCTCGAACTCCTGCTGCGTGCAGCTGCTGGGACAGCATGGGCTACATAGTCCTTTCCACGGGATGCGCTCATATCCTGGAGACACACATCTGTGTGTTTGCTCTCCCACACCAGCACACAGAGAGCTGCATATGTGTGGCCCCCATGAACATGTATGCTAAGACCTGTGTACATTTCTTCCAGTGTGTACAGAGCTTGCCTATACATAAACTCAAAGGCTCCAATGACACTACCCCATGTGTGTCTATCTGTCTATGTATGTAAGATGATAGAGATATGGAGTCTAGATTTTATTGAGGGATGGGGAACAATTTTGGGGGGCTGTGTATGCTTTACTTTGGTATCTGGGTTTAATTAAACCATCTATCTTTTTGTTGTTGTTGTTTCCCCCTGCTCCTGTGGCTCCAGGCTTTCTTTCCTGGGATACCAGCAGATGAGAGGCCCAGCACTTGGGATGACATTAGCAGGTGTCACAGGGGTAGACACAGGAGCAAGCACAGTGGCCTCCTTCATCTGCCATGAGAAAGAAACCATCAGACACCTGAAAGTCAAAGCAAGTGCCTGAGTTTATATATAGATCAGGTTTGGAAGTCAAAGCCAAGGGCTGGAAAGCTGGCTTAGCAGTTAGGAGCCTATACTGCTCTTGCAGAGGACCTGAGTTTAGTCCTCAGCACCCTCATCTGACAGCTCACAACTGCCTGTAACTCTAGCTCCAGAGGAACTGGCACATTCTTTCGGACTTTTAGAGTGCACCCACATACACATGAGTATAGACCCATATATGTATAATTTAAAATGAAAGGGAAGGAGAGGTAGAGAGAGGAAAGGAGAGAGGAAGAGAGGAAGAGAGATTTTAAGTTAAAGACAGCGGAGGGTTAACACTGTTGTGTTTTCTGGAAGGTTCGTGAGCATCTTTAAGGCCAAGAACAGTCCGCAGCAGAGGGCTCAGCAGCCTTCTGCGACTGCTCCCTGGAAAACAAGCCTTGTGGGACAGAGCCATTAACAGGAAAGCAATCCATGGGAGGTGCAGGACAAGGGCTTTGTGGTCCTCTGCCATGTGTTAGTTATAGGGGGAGCTCAGCTTCTCTCTGATCCTCAAAAGCTGCTCCAGCCATGGCCACTGGAGACACACATGGAAGAAATCTCACCCCTTTCTGCTGCTCTCCTAACGAACAAACCAGCAATAAAAACCCAGAGAAGACCTGGCCCGACATCAGTCCCTCCTCTGCACAGCTGGCAGCCATTGGTGTTGGGGGCGGCCCTGGACCAGAGCTGTGTGATCTCAGCCTGCTTGTTCAGACTGGCTTCCCTTCCTCCCCTGAGAGGCTTGTCACACAGGCATGCCTGAGGCTCCGGGGTTTCTCAAAGCCATCTACAACATGTGACAAATAAGTCTTTGAAGATGGCCCTTGCCCAAAACTTACTGATCACATCAAAAGGAGACCACTTGCCCAAAGATGGGGAAAGCAGGTCACAGTGCCTAGAACCCTGGTGTTTACAGAGCTTTTTAGGAAAAGTGTTTATTTTTATGCGCCTACCACCCGTGTGAAGAACGCACAGGACCTTCTAATCTCAGCTCTGTAGAGCAATCAATGAGGCCCTAGAGGAGGGGTGTTTTCTTTGCTTCAAAGTCACATAGCCAGCATATGGAGCTAAGCTCCAACCCAGCCTGGGGCTGTACTTTCTTGACCCAGAACATTCCAAAGGAGGTCAGACTCCAGAGGAAGGCTTTATGAATCCTCTCTGGGTGGCACGAAGAGACTGAGCCCCCTCAGACAGAGTGTGGCCCCAGCCTCTACCCAAGCATACTTTGGAATCCACCCAGCTGACTCAAACCATAAGGACGCTAAGAAAAAGTAAAAGGAAAGGCAGAGCCAGCGACAACCCTCCAACCTCACAAGGTGGCTGTGAAGTTGCAGGAGGCTTTCATGGATGTGGAAAATCAATCAGAGGAAGAGGCCGTGTCATCCCTGAGGGAGCTCTTCCTAGGAAGCAACACTGTGTTCATCTGGAAAATCAAGCTCGGGCAAGCTCTACGGCAGCTAGGTGGTCTTCAGCCTCGCCACTTTGCAGGGTCCATGACCCCAGCCCGACTTGGACAGTCTCTGGGATAAAGCAGAGCTCCATTCTCCCCAGTAAGGGTAATGCAGCCACTTCATTATTGGCTTAATATATCCTTTGATGAGTTGGACCTGCTGGGCTGGCCTGGAGTATTATCTGGGTTAATTGGCCCTTCAAATGAACAACCAGTTTAATCAGGGAGGTAATGCCTTCAGCTATTCAATTATGCCTACCTCTAGACACGCAGCCTCCATTCCTGCCCCAGCGTCCTGGAGGCAGGGTAAGGGAGAATGAACTTGTGTGCAGACTCATTTGCTCACAAGAGGTGTTTGTTAAGAGCAAACGGGAGACCCAAGAGCTAAGACTGTCGGACAGCTTCCAACCTCGGCTGCTGGCTTGGTGGCCTCACCAGTCTGTTGTGGCCAGCTCTGCCCAAGGGAGCTTGCAAATACTCATTTACAAATGAGGTGTGTGTTTGAAAGAGTGAGGAGGAGGGAAACAGAGACGGAGAGAGGAAAGAGACGCAGAAACAAAGAGAGACTGAAACAGGGACCAAGAGAAAGAGAGAGACTTGAGATCTCTGTGGTGCTAAATGAAACTATTGAAGCCAAAGTCAGCCCATGAAGGCCCACATACACACACACACACACACACACACACACACACACTCTCACAAGCACACACCCAAGTTAACTTTTTATCTTATATTTATTACTAAGCTTCTCACAAGACTGTAGTGAAATCGGCATTCTCCACTCATTGGTTAGGAAGCTGGAAAGATAGCTCAGTCGGGCAGGGAAACATCTGAGATGGCTCAGATGCCATATTGTCCTGGCAAAGGATCAGAGTTCAGTTCCCAGCACCCGTGTGTGACAGCTCACAGTGCCCTGCACACACAGGCACACATGCATGCACTCATACACACAACAACAAAAGACTGGCTGGCTACTATGGCGTCCACACTCACACACACGCATACACGGACACAGCAAAAGAATGTCTGGCTGTGTTATGGTACCTCTTCCGGACATTGGGCTGTCACGCTAGGCCTGACATGAGCCTCCGTGACACATTATTAAGTGAAAAGGAAGGTTACCAAGCAGCATGATACATAGATGGAAAGTCACATTTACCTGGACCTGTCTGAATTGTACTGGACAAAGGTTACTCTGCAAGAATAACCCCCAAATACCTGCTGTTTACATTGAGAGGGTGAGATGTGAGGTTACTTTATCTAACTTCTATTTGTCTTTATGTCTTGGCTACCCCAGAAAAGGACAAACAATTCAACTAAAACAATGCAGCAATCCTTCTTCCTTAGGGACATTTTCTCCACCCTCTCTGAGCTCCATCTTGCAGGGAGAGGCCACTACTGGCTCACCTCCCAAGGGGTCTCAAGCGTTTCATGAAACATGGGAGACAAAGGCAGCCATGACTTTCTCACTTACCCTCTCTAGACTCTGTGGGACTAAGTTTGCTTCTCCTGAAAATGTTGGCACTGTTAATCTCAGCAACTTGAAAGAGTTTTTACTTGCTGTGATTGCACATATAATTCACTGGAAAAAAAAAACTTGAAGAAGGCTGGAAGGTCTGTAGAAGGGACATCACCAATCAGCACTCTCATGAAACGTCTTTGGCTAACACTGCCCTCTGTTTCCTCCTATTCTTTGTTCTCAGCCTGATGGAGTCAAGATGTGGAGCCATCTGTGGGCCCTCCCTGCACTGAGCTTGCTGCATTTGGGGTCAGCAGGAACCATAGTCAGTCAGACAGCCCCTTCGGTTGTGCCATTGTTTACCCAGGGTGGTCCTAACGCTCCCTTTCCAAGCTCACCCATAGCTCTGGGCTGGGACTAAGCACCATCACTACCCTGCAAACACTAGAAGAGCCCCAGACCAGCAGAGTTACTGTGAGTGTGCCACACGTTGGTGTCTTTAGCGTGTCTTGGTCTGGCCTGCCCCTGCAGCTCCTGGGATTCTCCTGAGACACCGATACCCATACTCCAACCTATCCCTCTTCAACGAGAGACCTGGGGGGTGGAGCCCTGATGTGGGTAGTTTTGGAAAGTCCCCTAGAGCTCTTATGTGAGCTTGAGAACCACGCATTTACGCCCAAGTGTTTTAGAAAGACAGGCAATCCAGGGCAACGGAAAGGCTCTCGCTACCAACTAAAGACACTTCTCTGGGGTAGAAGGATTCTCTTGCTCCTCATTGCTCTCACCTGATCATCTGAGGGACAGATGTTGGTGACATCATAGCGTCTTGCTGGGAATGGGCACAAAGCAGCCTTTCTCACACTGGAACTGAGGCTATGTGGGTGGACTGGGCTTTGCCCCAGGCACCAGCACTTTTCACGCAGAGCAATGGGATGGCCCTTCCTCATACTTACCCACCCTCATGGGGAACAGTTTGATAACATACACAAAATGGGAGAGATATACAAACCAGTTCTGCCCCTGGACACATGGCTAAGAGAAGTGAGTTTGAAGTGCCTCCTTCCTCCTGTGACTGTATGCAATGAGAAATCAACACTAGCCAAAGACTGGGAAGGATGCAAATGGCCACTGATACCTGACTAGGGAAACGAGTTGTGCTGTATTCTTGCAGTGGTGCACACACCTGCAATGCAGATGAGAGAGGGGCAGAGGCCTGAGCGAGTCACACAGGGGCAGCAAAGGAATCCGCGCCCTGAGCACTCACATTTTGATGACCCTACTCATACAGAACTCAGAAAAAGGCAAAGCCAGTGCATAGGGATGAAGGTCAGATTAGTAAATTAGCTCAGTGGGTAGGCATCTGTGACTGAGGCAGGAGGGACGATAGAAAGCGTGCATGCGTGTGCTAAACGTACTGAGTCGTACACTAAAACTTCATCTGAGCAATAGATGCCTCCGTGTGTAAATGTGCCTGCATGCCTAACTTAAATATCCAAGACTCGCTTGGTAGAAGAAGAGCACTAACTTCCCCAAGCTGTCTTTCAATTTCTACCGAGGGTCACGGCACATGAATACCTGCCCCCCCCATACAAACACCCAAACAAACAATAAATAATGAATACATGGAGAGAGGAAAGAAAGAGAGCGCAATAATGAAGAACTTGCAGAGACGCCTTAGCAAGAAGGCCTCGCTTGCCCAGCCTGTTGGCCTGAGCTTGATCTCTGGGATCCACGGTTGGAAGGAGCAAACCTCGCCCTGAGGGTGTCTCCTGACTGCCACATGCGCCCAATAGCACACACATGCTGAGACACATACACGGTGATAACCACAAACAAATAAATAAACATAATAAAGAGCTTTAAAATCTTATAAATGCAATACAATCACACACATCCCTTGACCTTACAATCCCACTTTTAAAAAGAAATAAATAAATTTATCTATCTATTTATTTATGAAACAGGGTCTTACTATGTATTGGCTGTCCTGGAACTCACTATGTAGACTAGGCTGGCCTCAAACTCAGAGATCCTCCTGCCTCTGCCTCCGAGTCCTGGGAGTAAAGGTGGGCGCCATTATCCAGGGTTTATGGTTCCGCTTTTAGTAGCTTCGCTCTGTGAGTGATCCGCGCGTGGACGGTTACATCAGTATAAGATTATTGTACCAACGCTTATCGAAAAGCTGAAGGCGGAACATGTCAGAGGCCAATCAATACAGCTTGTTAATACAAGGGAATTTCTTCTTAACTGTGGCAATGGGACAAATAAGAGATTACTAACATATATGCATCTGTGTAACCTTGTCTATGTATGTATGTGTACATTTAATGTGTGTATGTGTCTAGGTGTGTGTGTGTCTGTGTGCGTATGCGCACATGTATGTGTGTGGTGAATGCCCGCTCCTGTGGATGTAAATGCATATTTGTGGGGAAGCCGGAAGTCAGCCCTGGGTGTCTTCTTCAGGTATCATCCATCTTGATTTGTTGTACTTTCCTCTGTTTGTTGAGACAGAGTCTCTCGGCTGATCTGAACCTGGCTGATTAGGTTGGACTGGCTGACAGAAAGCCCCAGGGATCCACCTGTCTCAAACTCTCTCACCCTGGATAAGGCGAGCACTCCACCATGCCTGGCATTTTGGTTTTCACACAGATTTCTGGGGTGAGATTTGGGGTCTTCGTGCTGGTGTGGCGAGTACTGTACCCACCCCGTTATCTTGCTGGCTCTCGTTTGTGGCTCTTAGGTGTCTGGCTTCTGAATTCTCTGGAAGTGCAGCCTGCGCTCAGTCTCCTTGTCCTATAAGGAGGAGTACTGACCTCACCTACTCCCCAGGCATGCACAGTGAGTGTTGAAAGCGTTACAGCTGTGCAGCATGTGGAAACCAGCTGAATGCCAGCAGCTAGTCCCACAGCAGTGCACGGGGGTAGAGAAGCCAGCCAGGGGTATCGGAGGTCTGGGTGGGAGGCTAAGGAGCAGACCCTGCGGCATGGCTGCGTGACTGGCTGGTTTTGGTGTTTGTTTGTTTGTTTTTCTTCGAGTGCTTGTGGGACAGATGGGGATGCCTGTCACACCATCAGGTCCTTAGGTCTCAGAGCCATTTGGGCTCCTTCTCCTCACAGTGGCCACACTACATTTTATGATCTCTCTCTCTCTCTCTCTCTCTCTCTCTCTCACACACACACACACAGAAGTGAGCTGTACATATGCAGGGTTTGGGGAGGGGCACAGTCTGAATGAGGATCCTGGGCACAGTACACATTCTATAACAGGTAAAGGATGAAGGCAGAGACCTCTCTCCAGTCCAGGGCATCTGCAAGCCACTCAAAGTCACCGCCAGACATGGCACTAGGAAGCTTCTTAAGCTTGGGATGCTTCATTTTTCTCATCTGCCAACTGTCACTGTTCTTAGAAAGGAAGGGTCAACTCAATGAAACCCCAAGGGAAAGAGCTTGGGAGCCTATCCTGCGTTGGTATAGGGGAGTCTATTGAGGGACACCGTATCGATATGCTTCTGAACTACAGTAGGCCCCAGTGCCTGTCTCTCCCCAGCATTCTTCCAGCCCTTTCTACTCCCTAAGGCAGCAGCTTTCACCCCTGCTGCAAACCATTAATGACCAAGGTCTACTGACAGCATCAAAGAGGCTGGCAGCGCTGCAGACAGGTCTAAGCCTTGGGGCACAGGGGAGGTTGTACCCTGCCTACTCCACTGAGGTCCTCACCAGCCCTGTCAATGAGCTAAGAAGAAGGTGGGCACGTGTGCTGCCAACAAGACGTGCCTGACACCAGCCCACCGGGTACCGAGAACGAATCTGCAGCCCTCTACACGGCCAGAGTCTGGGAGGCCAGATGCCATGGACCAGCCTGACCCTCAGGTGCCCAGAATTCCACCGCTATCAATACAGTCCACATTTCTCCACGGTACACACCACCTCGTAAAGCTTGAAGATCTACTGAGCAGGCTGGAGAGCGACTCCCAACAGGGAACCAGCAGATTCTAAGGATGAGGCTGCGAGGGGACAGGCTTTGCAGGAGAGGAGGGCTGAAGAGAAAAAGAGAGACGGAGCTGGAAAACAGAATTCTCATCTTTTCAGAGGGTTGGAGGGGACGAGGAAGGATGTCTTCTTGAGAGAAGAGCCCTGGGAGTCCTTCTGCCAGCACGGACATTCCAGAGGGAGGAGGCAACCTCTATTCTGTCATTTGCAGAGTGATCAGACAGGTGCACGTGGCACCAGAGCGGGCAGAGCAGCTCGTGATAACGCTCCACTTCCTTTGCCTTCTACCCCAGCTCCATGACATAAAGGGGTGCCAGGTCTCCCTCGCTAGGATTCTGCTACCCATGAACAGAACCTTGGTTCAGAAAAGATGAAGTCATCAAAGCCAGGGCTGGGTGAGCAGGCTCCAGGAGATCACCAACAAGGTGAAGGTGCCTCGTTCTTTGGGGTCAGTTCTAGCCTCAAACCCTGACGTCTGGAAGAGGTCCTGGGAGGGAGACCAGAGGCCTGGGTCCCTCCAGATTTGATCTGAATGCTTCCCTTATTCTGGGTTTCTTCATCCATAAAATGGGCACAACCAGAGTTTCTACCTCACAGAGTTGTTATGAAGAGTGAAGAAGGGCCCTAAAGGGAGAGGTGCTGAGGTGACCTTTATGGGGTGATGTGATGCCTAGCTGAAATTGTCAACTCAGTGCAAGCTGGACTCAGGCGAGGAAGAGAATCTTAGCCAGGGATTGTCTATTTCGGGCTGGCCTCTGGGCATGTCTGTTAGGGGTTGTCTTATGTAAGCTAACGAACATGAGAAAGCCCAGCACACTGTGCACAGCAGCATTTCCTGGCCTGGGTGACCCACACTGTGTAAGAGAGGAGAGAGCAGCTGAGCATAAGCAGGCAAGCCATTGACTATGTGTGCTCTCATTTCTCCAGTCTCTTGGCCTTGGGTGTGATTGAAGTTCCAGCCTTGATTTCCCAACTATGGTGGAATGTAACCTGGAATTCTAAGCTGAAATAAACCCCTTTTTCCATTAAGCTGCTTTTGTCTAGGGTATTTTTAATCACAGCAACAGAAATGAAACTAAGACAGGTGTATGTGGTGATGGGCATCTCAGAAAGGCATTCCAGGTGCAGAGGTGATTCCTAAACACCTTTTGTGCTCAGCAGACACAGAAGGACAAATGCTTCTGGAGAAGAGAAAGGTCGCTGCCCCTAGGAAGACAGGCAGAAAACCATGAAAGCAAAGACACCAGGAGGAATCTGGGCAATGAGGTCTAGGAGCAGGGAGAGCTGGGCTGTTCATGAGGGGGCAGCTGGGTCAAGACAGGGGACCCCAGGATGTGGCTAGTGGGAACTGCACCATGAAAGCATCCTTCTGAACTCCGTTCGAAAGCTGATCTGTATCATGTCCTTGTCTTGCCACAAGCCCAGGCTCTGAATATTGTTGTCCCCATTATATTGGTGGAGAAACTGAGGCAAACAGAGAAAATGCCTCACCTAAGCACTGGGAAGCCCATGTTGCTTCCTATATACTGGTCCTGCTTCCCTGGATATAGGCCAAGGGGACCCTAGTTTAACACCCTCTGGAAGGACTCATGAGCCTAGTGTCCAGAACTCATGAGCTCTGGTAGTGTCCAGAGCTGCTGCTCCAGTTGCCAAGGCTACTGATGTCCACCAGTGCCCACTGAATGAAGGGTGTCTCAGCAGGCTTCCCCTGCTGGCCCCACAGCTAGAATTCACGTCTGTCTGCAGGACTCAGGTTTCCCACTGCACACAGACCACTGGGGAACTCTTAGGAGACCCCTAGCCTCATTCTCTTGGCCTTAGCCTCTGGTGTTGGAAGTGACTGAGCCTAAGCCAAAGGGGACCCCAAGTTGAAGTGTGGAAAGCTAATACAGCCTCATCTGCTATCCTAACCCCTAGTGCCCAGGATGTGGAGGTGCCTTGTGGATGTGACTAAGGTCTGTGACCAGATCATTCTTAGAAGCATTTTTACGTGTGTTTGTGTGTGTGTGTGTGTGTGTGTGTGTGTGTGTGTGTGTGTGTGTGT
>NW_026596039.1:22382988-22428671 GCF_907164565.1 Psammomys obesus | reverse complement strand
TGTGTGTGTGTGTGTGTGTGTGTGTGTGTGTGTGTGTGTGTGTGTGTTGGAGGTCAGAGAGCAACCTGCAGGAGTAGGTTGTCTCCTCCTACCATATGAGTCATCAGGCTTGCTGGCAAGCACCTTTACCTCCTGAGCCATCCCAATAGCTCACATTGTTCGTGCATGTCCTAATAAATCAAATCTAATCCCGTAGGTCCTTAAAGAGGTCAGAGAGCCTCTCCAGAGCCAGAGACCCAGAGAAATAAAGGAGAAAAAACACAACAACAACTAAATTGCCATTGCTGGTGTACATGCATACACACACACACACACATATATATAACACAAATATACAAATTATTCATACGGACACACATATGTTTTTAATTGATATATAGAAGCAAAACAGTTGTGAATGCTCGTGAATATTGCATGGTTTCCATATACGATTGTCTAAATTAGGTTAATCCTGTTTCCTCAAACATCTGATGTTTCTTTATGTTGGAGACTATCAACAACCCTTTCTTCCAGCTTTTGAAGCAGCTGGTACCTTACTGAGGGTTGTCCCACTGTCTGAGAGCACACCCTAATCTCAGGCTCTTTCAATTGTAACTCCCATTGACTGGCGTTTCCCACCCCTTCTCCCTGGGGCAGCACATATCTCTTCATGACTCCTAAAGTCTTCCAGCCTCCTTTCATGCATTCCCTTCTTCTGCCCAGTATAATTCTACTTGGGTATCTGACTCTCCATTCTTGTTTATCCTGAGGCTTTCCTAGGCCAGCCCCACATAGGACATTCTGGAATTTCTTATATTATTCCCCTAATTAATTTTTTAATCCATTAACTATAGCCTTTGTGGCTTCCAAGTCAATTTGGCTGAAATATATATTCAAATAACTTCTCAAAGAGGAGGCATGGGAAATAAATGTCTGAGTCTTGTCTGGATGTGATTTCTCTTTTCCTTTACTCTTGATTGACAGTTTGGCTGGATATAGAATTTCAGGTTTAAAATTATTTGAACTTATTTGGTAGAGATGGAGTGTAGTTGAAGAAATTCAAAGCCTCATCTTTTATATGATACTCCCCAGATTCCGTGTGTGTGCTTGTGTGTGTGTGTGTGTGTGTGTGTGTGTGTGTGTGTGTGTGATGCGTATGGAGAGTCAGAGGATGTCCTGGTTTACTTTTCTGTTGCTGTGATAAAACACTGTTCAAAAGCAACTTGGGGAGGAGAAGGATTACTTTATCCCACAATTCTGGGTAACAGGTCATCACTGGGGGAAGTTAGGCCAAGAACTCAAGGCAGGAATGGAGGCAGAGGCCATGGAGGAACTCATAGGCTTGGTTCCCTTGGCTCGCTCAGCCTGCCCAGGCCCAGTATCTCAGGGGTGGCACCATCCACAGTGGGCTGGGCCTTCCTATACCAGCTAGCAATCATACAGATGCCCCCCTAGATATACCCACAGGCCAGTGCGATGGAGACAGGCCCTCAGTCCGGGTTCCGCTCCTCAGGTGTGTCAAGTATGACACAGGACAACCCCAGGAGCTGTTCCTTGGGTGCCTTCTGCTTTTTGGGTTGATAAACAGTCTTCCACTGGCTTGTAACTTCAGCAAGTAGACAGGGCTAGTTACACAGTGAGCTCCTGTCTCCACCTCCAATCTTGCCATGGGCGGGATTACAAGTGTGCCCCACTGTGCTAACCTTTTTAGGTTGGTTCTAGGGATTGAACTCTGGTCCTCTGGCTTTTGAGGCAAGTACTCTACTGACTGAGGCATCCTCAGAGCCCAAGGTCCAACTTCTAATTTTGCATTTATTAATCTCAGCAAGACCCTGGATCTGTTCCTCCATTTTCTGTTCTTTTGGCTGAGAGAATAGTGCCTACCTAGCTCATGGAGTTGTGATGACAACTAATCAATCAGTATCTGTGTTGACAGCATGCATTAATTAGCATCAGTTAGTGCATAGTCAGCATCAGGCAAATATTGGCTATTGTTATCTGGTCTCCATTGTTTCCCTTGAGAACTCTGGTGCCCACCTGATGTCTGCAAACTGGTTAGTCAAAGAAGTTAAGGTGGGATGCTGAGCTGGCTCGGTAGCGGCGTGCTGGCTGCATGAGCAAGAGGATCTGAGCGTGTTCTCAGAAATCATGAGGAAAGTTGGGGATGGCAGCATGTGCGTGTAATCTCAGTGATGGGCGATGGAGACAGGAGGATCCCTGCAGCTCACCGCGTCTAACCAGTCAGTGGGTTCCAGGGTCAGTGAGAGACCCTGTCAAAAAACAAAAACAAAGGTAAAGAGCAACTGTCAATGTCTGACCGATACACACGCATGCATGCATGGGCGCATGCAAGCAAATACACACACACACACACACACACACACACACACACACACACGAAGTTATGTTCTGCTTTTTTTTTTTTGCTAGAAATATGTAGGGCCTTCTTCCAAGTATGTTTTGAAACTTCCCATTTATTTTCCTGTTTTCATGATGTCTTAGCTCTGCAATGTTAGGACTCAGTGCTGGGTTTTTTGTTTGCTTGTTTTTGTTTTTGCTCTGGGGATTCTCAAATGTGATTTGAGAATCAAAGTGTTTATGCATGTGTGTGCAGATACGCATGTATGTTTCTGTGCTGTGTTAGTGCACATGGAGAGGCCCACGGTTGATACTGGGGATCTCCCTCAACCACTCTTCCACCATGTTCTTTTGAGGCAGGATCTCTCAGTCAAACCCAGATTCGCTGGTGTGGCTAGTCTCAGTAATGAGATGCGTTGGGGATTCTGTCTCGGCCTTCTGGGGCTGGAGTCACAGCTGAGCTGAGGTGCCTACCCAGCTTACATGGGTTCCGGACTCCAGTCTTCTTTGCTGCACAGACCATCTTTACTTTTTTTTTTTACATTTTTACTTTTTTTACTGCCCACCATCCTTACTTTTGAGACAGGGTCTCTCAATGAACCTGGGACTTACCAATTTGGCTAGAGCAGCCGACCAGTGAGCCACAGTATGGCATTGCACAATTCACTGTGGGACTAGCAAGCAATTTGGCAACAGTTAAAAAGTATACAAACACCCAACAGCCAAAAATTAACCGGAAAATCAAATTCAGAATGAGTCCAAGGTGTTTCTGGCAGCTTCACCTGCATCATCTTGAGACTTGGCGGCAGCTTCATTCTGAACACACAGTACACACTTCTCACTGAACATGCCACCGTGGGTGGCATGCCCGCAAAGGAGCCCCGCCTGAAGCACCTCAGCTCCGGTTCCAGGGGGCTGTGGACTGGGAAGTGCCCTATTTCACTGCACATGGACTAATTACAGAAAGCAAACACCTTTACTAGTGTCCTGCCATCGTTCCTCAGCATGCAGGTATCAAACCAGTCCTTCTTTAGATGGTATTGGTGTTTAAAAACTGCTGTTTGCGTTGTTGGCCTCAGTTTCATTAAAACAAACAAACAGAAAACCTGAATGAATTTTGGTGTCGGATTATCACAGAATTTCCAGAGATTTCTGAAATGGCCCTAAACGGTACTTCTGCCGCTCTGTAAGTGTGTGTTTATGTGAAATGACATTCTCTCCATTGGTGACGATCATCAAAATATTGATCAGCTCTGAACAGTGTTGAAGGGGCAGCATTGAAGGTGCCCCAGGTGTCCCGCTGCATCATTCAGTCGAGAGTTAGTTACTCAGGGAAATAAACACGCCCACCTCATTAGCATAACAGTTTGCTGGTCTTTAACAAATGACAAGATTCTCTGCACACCGAAGAGTTGTTTTAACATAAATTTCTTCAGGATTTATTATCAGTAAGTGTGTGATTTCCATATCTATCTAATATACATATACACCTGGGGTTGCACTTTTTTTGTTGTTTTATTTTGTTTTTCAATACAGGGTCTCTCTGTGTAGCCCTGATGGTACTGGGACTCACTCTGAAGACCAGCCTGGCCTCAAGTTCACAAAGATCCGCCTGCCTCTGCCTCCCAAGTGCTGGGATTGACGGCGTGGGCCACCACCACCAGGCTGCATAAACATTTGTTGAGTGAAGGGAGATCGTGGAAAAGTTGAAGGCGCCCGGTCTACGGATTACGAAGCTGTGCTGAGACGTGGGCTGCCCTCCTCGGGGCAGCACAGGAGCTGTTAGGTGGTGGAGTCAGCGATGCATAGGAATAGTAAGAGATGACGTGAAAGAAATGACCAATTACCTAACTGATGGTCAGACCAAGAGACTGGCTGTCTGCCGGGCGCACGGGTGGCGGCCTGGACTGTAGGCAGAATTTACCCACCTCCAGAGAAAGCTCAAACTCGGTTTTCAAGCCTCTCTGTTGATTAGACTAGACCCACCCTGATACTGGGGACGGACCTGTCTACCGATGGTCACGTGGTCTCGGATGTTCACTCATAGCCACAGCTGTGAGCAGGGAGGGTTCAATCGGGGTGTCCAGCCTGGCCACGCTGCCGCAGAGTGCTGGCCACCGAGGGTGGGAATGATGGAGGCAGACCTGGAGTGGAAGCTTTGCTTTCTTTAAAAGTTCAGTTATGTTATGTAAATATGTTTTTGTTTTAACCCCAAGTGTGGGCTACGGTACCGCCTTAGTTTATCCACAGCTGATAATTGCCTCGGTGGGGTGTAGTCTTTGCCAGCTGCAGAAAATGGAATTCTGAGGTCTCTGAGAGGATATAAATAGGGGAGCCCAAAGAGGGGCTTCGAGGAGACAGACGGAGGAGGAGGAAGGCTGCTTGTTTGTCTTCCTGCATATGCCGTTTGCTGTTGCTGGACTGCTAGATATCCTGATGACTGACTGGTAATTTCCCAAAGAGCCCTGTGACCCTAACCGTCTGAAACTGTCCCCTTTCCCTTCTAACCCACTTTCTCTCCAACCTAGGACTCAGGGTTTGGAAGGGAGGTAGAGGCTTAAGAAACCCCAAATAAATCAGAGTTTTAAAAAACAGTGCCTACATAGACCTCTCAAGGGCTTCTTACAGGACCGGGCTGAGGACTGGTAACTCTCCTGGAGGCTAATATCGATTGTAAATTTTTTGTGATTTAGAGTCACCATGGAAACAAGTCTCTGGGCGGCTCTACGAAGGATGATGCTAACTGAGGTGTGAGGCCGCCCGGAGTGTGGGCAGCTGCCTTACCCGCTGCCTCTCAGCATCTCCTGCTTCCTGACTGCAGCTGCACGGTGATCAGCGCCGTCAGCTCCTGCCCTGTCACTTCTGCACTTCGATGCCTGCGCAGGCTGTGTGCTGGAACTGTGAGCTGGAGGAGCCCTTCCTTAGGTTACTGTAAAGGTTTTTAATCACAGTGTTTATTGGGTGTGTGTGGTGCGTGCACTCACAGGTTCATGCCGTACCCCGAGTGTGTAAATCAGTTCTCTCCTTCTGCCGTGTGGGTCTCGGGGCAAACTCCCGTCGTCAGGCTTGGCAGCAAGTGCCTTTACCTGATGAGTGTCTTACTGACCCCTAAGTTGCTTTCCTCGGGTATTTTTTTTATTGCAATAAGAAAAGTAACTAACATAGTACATTACTGTTATATGGCCAAAGTTTGCCCAGGTGCCGGGAAGTCCTGTAGGACCATCTGAGGCTCTGCCCTGAGCCAGAAAGGAGAGAAAGAGGATGCAAGGAGTCTGACTCTCCAGGACCCAGCACGAGTGGCTAAAAAGTCATCTCTAAGTAGACAGGGCCTCCTGGGGGCCCTTTTGGGGACTAGACCACCAGGCTCTGTGGTGAGAGGTGGTAGCTGGAAAGCAAAGTGGTTAGAGGTGTCAGACAGGAGGTTTGAGTGCAGCAGACAGGCAGGTGGGCGGCTGAGGTGGTGGTTTCCTTGGCTACTGACTGAAGACTTGTGTGACTTTCATTTGCTGCCTCAGCAGGTAGCAAGGTTTAAAATTAACCGAGAGATAAAGCCCAAATCCCCAAGCCAGCATCCTAGGCCCTTGGCAGACTCCCAGCACAGCTGTGGCACCCGAAAAATGTGTCTCTGGTTCCTCTGCTGTCCCCTCCGAGGCCATCTTTCCTTCCCTGCAGCTCTGAGACTGCCTCACCTCAGCCTCCCTGGGCTCAGCGCCCTGCTGCCGCTAAAGGTCGGGTCAGCAAATTCCTCCTAAAGCCGCACAGGTGCTCAGAATGCACCAGTCAAGGTTGGTGGCTTGAGCAGCCACTGTTTCCTCAGAGATCTGAAACTCAGAAGGAAAGCATGTGAGGAGACAGTAGCCCAGATCCCTGAGTAGTGGAGCGCCTGGCACTTGGGCATCTGTGGGGGAGAAAGATCTGGAACACAAAACATGCTTGCACAAACGCGTGGGTCCCCTGGAGAATGCCAGAGCAAGAACTGCCTGCTGGATCATCCCCCCTTTCTTCTCACAGAGGAGGGACTCAGACCTAGAGGAAGTGAGAGCTGGGGCTGGGAAGCCACAGACTGTTCCAGCTCCCACTTTCCTGGGATGTGGGCCAGCCTGGCCCTGCCGTAGCCATCGGAGGAGCGAGGGTGGTTTTTCTAAGCCCCAGCACTCCTATTGATCCTAACGGAGCACCCACATTCCCGGGCGCCACCCTCTCCACCACCCTAGCCTGACCCAGCAGGCAGCATGGTGGCTTAGTTTTGCTAACTCTACTTTTCAACTTGGCCTTGGGCAGCCTAAGCTTCCACCCACTCCAGACCTGACAAACGCAGAGCAGTTGACTTCTGGCTTGTTGGGGGGCGTTGGAGCGGTTGGAGCCCAACTGTGTTCCTCCAGGGGGAGAGGCTGTCTGGATGGCGGTGATGAGACAGTGAGACATGTCCTGTGTGGCGTCTCCCAAGGCCCTGCTGTTGTACAGCTATTACTTCTCCAGCCTCTCTGCTTCCTTCACAGTCTCCTCCCAGCGTCACCCCGTTACAGTTAGCATCAGCTCCTGACCTGGTGGGTCGCACGGCCTGTTGTCTCCCTCTGCCTCAAAGACACCCGGTCTTCTTAGAGAATTGTCTGCGCTTATGTGCTCATTTATCTTAGACCCGAGCTGTCATTTCATGTTATTTATTATGACTTCTAGAACCTGTCCCATCATCTGGCACCAACCAATGCTGGAGCAACTGTTAGGTGAGAAGGTGAACAGAGGGATGAATAGATGTTGGACGGATGCATGAATGGATAGATGGAGGCAAGGATGACAAAATGAGAGAAATGGGTGGATGTGAAGATGGCTAGATGTGAGCTGAATGGATGAATGAGGGAACAATACTCTGCTGGCTAGTATTATGTCAACTGAGACAAGCTAGAGTCATCAGAGTGGGGGGAACATCACTTGAGAAACAAATGCCCCTGTAAGATCGGGCTATGAGCAAGCCTGTGTGCCATTTTCTTAATTGGTGACTGATGAGAGAGGGCCCAGCCTATTGTGGGTGGGGCCATCCCTGGGCTAGTGGTCCTGAGTTCTATAAGAAACCACACTGAGCATAGCCTCTGCATCAGCATCCAGGTCCCTTCTCTGCTGGAGTTCCTGTCCTGACTTCCTTTGATGATGAACAGTGCTATTGAAGTGTAAACTGAATAAACCCTTCCCTCCCCAAGTTTTTGTGGCCACAGTGTTCCATCACAGCAATAGTGGTCCTAATTAAGAGGAGCTGACGCCAGGACTGTGGGGTATTGCTGTGACAGACCGAGCTGTTTTAGGGAGGATTGTTGAAGGACTTTGTAACTTTGTGCAAGAAAAGCCACTAAGTGCTCAGTGCTTGGTGAGGGGCCACGTAGGAACGTAGAAGATAAGGCCACTGAGAGCAGCCCCAATGATGGAGGCCTGGCTCATGAAGTTTCAGAGGGAAGAGTAAAGACCCTATCAGTGCCATTTGTTATTTTGAACTAAGATTCTTGTGGTTCTGGTTAACTGGGGCTGAACATCAACTGTGATTAACAAGATACCAGAACCACTAAAGCAAAACCTTTGCTTTGCTGGGATAATCAATGCTGGAGAGCTGGAGCTAAGAATTTAGCGTCATTGAGCTGAAATAATCTTGGGAGTGTTTCCTGAGAGTCCCCCAGGTGGTACTGGTTTTGAAGGCATGAAAGAGTCATGGAGAGCAGCTGAGGCTTGGCACTGAGAGGCCAGGAGAGTCCATTGATGAAGGTGCAAACTCAGTGGATGTTTGAAGGTCAAGGATTGAAGGAGTCATGCAGAAAAGCTGAGGCTACTGGTGAAAGTGTAGCCCAGTTACAGCAGAAGACCCTGAGATATCAGTAGCACGGACTGACCACCAGGAGCAGCAGCAGCAGTGGAGGGGAGCCGAAGCCTAGAAGACAGGCTGTGTGTAGAAGGCAGAGCCAGGGAAGCGGCCTGAGGCCTTGCAGGAGTCTGAAGATCCTGAGTGAATCCCAAACATTGGATGTTGAGTGATTTATACTGTTTTTGCTTTGTTCAGACTGTGTTTGTGCCCTGGTTCTTTCCTGTTGAAGGGAGAAGGTATTGAATTAAATTTTGACTTTTATAGGAGCCCACAGCTGGGAGACTTTGAAAAGAGAGTGTAGGTTTTTTTTTGCTTTGTTTTTTGTTTTTTTTAGAAAGATTGGATTATTTTAAAGCAATTGTAGTTTTAATGCGTTTGGATTTGTAAGGACTGTGGAACTTTCAAAGTTATTTATGTTTTATATTGTGATATTAATATTAATGTGCCATCTTGGGGATAAATGAGAAAGAAAGGTTCTAATTGAAAAGTGATATGTTGTCCTGGCTAGTCTGATGGTAACTTGACAAAAGCTGGAGTCATCAGGAGGGAGGCTCGATTGAGAAAATGCCTCCATAAGATCCAGCTATAAGGCATTTTCTTAATTAGTGATCAGGAGAGAAGGCTCTAGCCCACTGTGGGCAGTACCATCCCTGGGTTCTATAAGAAGGCAGGCTGATCAAGCCATGAGGAGCAAGCCAGAAAGCAGCACTCCTCTGTGGCCTCTGCATCAGCTCCTGCCTTCAGGTTCCTGCTCTGTTTGAGTTCCTGCCCTGACTTCCTTTGATGATGAGCTGCAATGTAGAAGCATAAGCAGTAAAAACCCTTTCCTTTCCAAGTTGCATTGGTCACAGTGTTTCGTCACAACAAGAGCAACACTAATTAAGGTAAATATTGGTGTACTGTGTTTCCAGAGAAACTCTCAAATCCGTGTGTCTGTCCAAGCAACTTTTGAGAGAAGCCAGGCACACTGACATACAACCGTAATTCTAGCACTCAAGAAGAGAGTGGAAAGTTCCTGGCCAGCCTTGGAAGTCCCTGGCCAGCCTTGGCTATGCAGTGAGACCTTATCTTTTTTTTTTTTTTTAATGAATGACTCAGTAAGTTATTAGTTGTACTTGTTGCATGAGAAAACCGACCTCTAGAAGTGTCAGACTGGAGGTCAAACTTTGTTGTCTTGACTCCTTGTTCTGGGTTATGTAATATGCAGCGAGCCACACAGAGAGCCGTGGAGGCCCTGTATCCTTCAGAGCCCTCCGCTACTTCCTCTGAGAAGCAGAAGGGGGCCAGGTTGGTGGAACATGCCTGCTCATGTTTGGCTCTCTGAGGACACCACCTCGGCTTCGTGCATGCCGTCACTCACAGGCTACAATCCCATTCCGGCCACACAGCCCTCCCGAGACAGCGAGCACAAAGAGAGCTGCAGGCCAGCGGCTGGCTAACGTGGAAACTTTGAGTGCCACTTTCCCCACTGATTTCTGTGCTCTCAGCTGTATTAAAAGTATTTTTTAAAGTATTGCAAACACGCACACAAGAAATTCCTAAATGTTACTATGTTGCTGCATAGTAACATTTTTACACATGTCCCCTTTTACACATGTGTTGTAGACACACATGTTTGCAGGGTACATGTGTACACACAGGTGTGTACTCACTTTCTGGAGCTGAATGTGAACTTCAGTCTCTGCCTCTAAGCGCTTCAGCACGCTTCCTCTCTAATGGGAAACAGTCTTTGGTGTTCCTGCTCGAGGCGAGGCCTCCCCTTACTCTGTAGGAATCGCTCTCAGCATTTGTGTGGTGCCGCTGCCCCTGGGGTAGGTTCAGGAGTGTGGCCAGCTGCCCTCGCTTGGAGCATGCTATGGCCAAGGACCCTAGCATGGATGCATCCCTTTAGAGGAGTGGCGATCTGACCGCTGAGCTGGGGGAGGGGAGCTGCCAAGGTTCTTTATGTAAAGCCCCTCCTTCCCTTAGTGAGGCGCCTCTGGGCGGCAGAGAAGGTTTGTAAAGTGCTGGCCGGGCAGTCAGCCAACGGGATGAGTTCAAGGTTGACGGAGAGACGCAGGAGAGCAACTGCAGTCCCTCAGGGTCCACTACTGGCCTCTACACATCTATGTATGGGGGCATGCGCCCCACATATGTAAACGCCACACACACACTCACATATGAACAGACGTGCACACACATGCAAACACTCAGCATGGCTGTCACATACTGTGTCCCTCATTTTACCACCCACTGACTTCCTGACAGGGGATTGTTTCGGGATTAACCAAAGCAGGTGCTCTGATCCCGGCCTCCAGCGGCATATATTGGCTGGGACCCTTCTGTGTACCCCAAGTGCCCTCCCCTTCTTTCACTCTCACCAGCCCAAACACAAGGCTTTTTCCTTTACCTCGTGTAATAACATTACTCCAGCTACTAAATCATTCATTCAACCCCTCACCTCGAAATAATTACAGGTCCTCAGGAAGCTGATCTCTGAGAGATGGCAGCAAGAGACCCTGCGTGCCCATCTGCTCACCACCTCTCTCCCGTTTGCCATTGTAAGGTGTTATTATTCATAAGTGTACTCACAGTATGTGTCCTTTTGAGACAGGATTCTTTTTTTCATTTGGCATGTCCTTAAGGGTCACCCAGTCCATTGTGTTGGCATTTCATCCTATGAGAAGGTAAACACCCAACGATAAGGTTGAGTCACAGTCTGCACACAGATGTAGTAAGTTCATCGGATGGTTCCCTTGCTGTGACATGTTTTGGTCGTTTCTAGTCGGGCTGTTACAAGTAGAGCCGCTAAGAGCAGGCACAGTGGGTTGGTTTGAATTCACTTGTGACACTCTGGGCTAAGGTTTCCACTGTTGGGCTTGCCCGACTCATGTGGTTTGTATCTAGACATTTAAGAATCTCCCAAACTTCTGCAAAGTCGTTACATTTTTCCTTTAAGTTTTTTTTTTTTTTTTTTTTTTACAAAAACTTAAATTTATTTTTATTTTTGTGTGTGTTTGTGTATGCATGTGTGCTACCTGCTTGTGGGTGTCGGAAGAGGCCAGAAGAGGGCATCAGATCCTCTAGTGGTGAAGTTGAAGGCAGTAACGAGCCCCCTGATTTGGGAGCTGGGAACTGAACTCAGATCCTCAGGAAAAGCAGCCAAGGCCAGTAAACCTAAACCATCTCTGCAGCCCTCACAGCCATCACCAGCTGCTGCATCCTTTCCCCACCACACACTTAGTGCTCGCTCTCTCACACTCTCAGGGGTGTGTCACAGCATCTTACCATGCCTTCAGTTTGCATCTCCTTGGCTACAAGCATCACTTCACCTGCCCGTTTTCCATCTCTTTACCCTCTTTTCTGAAACAGCTACTGTTTTTGCTCACTTCCAAACTGGCTTACTGAGTTTCAGGAAAGCTTTTGAAATGGCATTATTTGTCTATCTATTATAAACTTGAGTATACAGAACATCACACACCAAAATTAACCAGATACAAAGTACGTATATCTCAAAGTTCTATCCAGTTTTAGAACAGCCATTCTGGAGCTTTGGAGCTTTGCAGTGGATTTTACACTTTCACTATCAAGTATATATTTTATGCACTTACCCACCAACAAAAAGAAAAAATGCCCACAGCAGAGTTAGAACTGATAAAACAATCAGTTTTAGATCCTCTTTCAGAACTGTCACCTACATTCAGTTTTTCCTTATCCTTAATATTTATGCTTTCTTTTTTCTTTTTTTCTTTCCTTTTGTTTGTTTGAGACAGGGTTTATTTGTGTAGTTCTGGCTTTCCTGGACTCCCTTTGTAGACCAGGCTCCACCTGTGTGTTTACATGGAAGTTTTTGAAAGTTCTAAAAGGTACCTGCCGCCAAGGCTGGTAATCTGAGTTCAATTCCCAGGACACAAATGGTAGGAGAGAACCAGCTCCCACAAATTGTCCTCCGATCTCCATACGTGTACGTGTGCCCACATACGTGCACACACACGCACAGACAATTAAAATGTAATTAAAATTTTAAATAGATGTTCTAGAAACAAGTCCTTATTTGGGTACATGGTTGGCAAATCTTCCTCACTATTTTTCTGCTCAAACTGTTCTCATTTACCTTTAAGACAAAACTGCCATTAACTCACCTGATGAAGAATTTTCTAGAATTCAAGCTGTGTCTGTCCATTGTCTAGTTGCTAGGGATGGATGAGGGAAGGTCTGAAAAGGTGAAGCAAGCACTGAGTTTCGGATCTGTGTAGGACCTGGGGAGACTTGGCTGGAGTTTAGGGAGGAATAAGGCCAGTGGGAAAGCCAGCTCCTTTCCCAGGAAATCCTCATCCAGGCTGCTCTAGATTTTCTCCCACTCTGGGCTTGTGAACTACTGGTTCCCAGCACCCACAGGACAGCTCAGAACTGACAACCTTAACTCCGGTTCCAGGGGATCTGACACCCTCTTCTGACCTCTGAAGTCATCAGGCGCATAAGCGCTACATAGATGAACCTGCAGGCAAAACACCCATTCACATTAAATAAAATAAACACATCTAAGGGCGGGGAAGAGAGGGGGGAACGCAGGCCGGGGGAAAGAAACGGGTGATGGGTGCAGGCTGAGAGGGCTGGACGTGAACGTGGCTGTGCAGGGGTGGGAGGAGGAACACAGAGTTAGAGGCCAAGGCAGGAAGGGGCCCTTCCACCTGTGAGGTGTGAAAGGAAGTCCGAGTCCCCCTCCTTCCCAGGGCTCATGGTGAACACAGGAACCCGAATCTCTGGGTAAGATGAGGGAGTGGACTCACAACAGCACAGCAGGAGGTGAAACCCACCTTTCGCAGGTAAAGGCCAAGAGGAGGGGTTTGTCAGGAAGAGAAGAAGGCAAATAATTGTCCCGCCTTGACTGAGGGTCAGTAAATACCTACTGAGGCACTCCAGTGCCTACACCCGGATATTGACCACATATACCCTAGCGACCGTCATGTGCCATAAATGCTTCTATTTTTAAATTTTGTTTTTCGAGACAAGGTTTCTCCGTGTAGCCTTGGCTGTCCTAGACTCGCTTTGTAGTCCAGGCTGGCCTCATAGCGATCTGCCTGCCTCTCCCCGCCTGAGTGCTGAGAAAAAGGGCAAGCGCCACCATGCCCAGCTTAAAAAATATTTTATTCTTTTGTGTGCATGGGTAGTTTGCCTGTATGTATGTCTCTGCACCACATCTGTGTGATGCCCTCAGAGGTCATAGACGGTATCAGAACTGCTGGGACTGGAGTTTCCGGTGGTTGTGAGCCATAATGGGCATGCTGGGGATGGAGTCCCTGTCTTCTGGAAGAGTAGCTAGTGCTCTTCACCACTGAGCCATCCATCATTCAGCCCCCCTCTATCCCTATTTTATAAATGAGGAAACTGAGGCCCAGAAATTAATTCAACTGGTTTGCAGCCACGGTTGAGAAATGGTAGTGCCAGATCCCAACACCACGTTGCTGTCTTGTTGGGTTTTTACCCTGAACTTCTCCAACACTGGAGAGTTACAGATAGGTAGTAGACTACATTTTGCAGTGAGTGAGGAAACTAGCCTTCAGCTTTTAAAATGGGCTTAGTCACATAGTCGGGGTAAGATTCTCTATACTTCTCTTTTAGGCATAGCTGTTGGCATTCTACAGAGAAGAGGGCTTTAGCTCCCTCTCTCTCATGCAAACATATCTAGTTCACACATGCACGTCCCAGTCTCCATCCTCCCAAGACAAACATACAGTAGGTAGGTTGCTTAATTGGGACACAGTAGTGACAGTACCATGGCCCGTGGCCATCGCTGTGAGCAGCTGATTCAGAGTGAACGTGAACTTCTGGTCCCTTTACTGTGCACTTTTTTTTTCAGTTTACCTTTGCTTCTCTTTCTCTTGAGGTTTCCTAGTGTTCTATTAACTCATTAATTTCCCATTGAAAATGGCTGCCTGTGGTCTAACAGCCATCAGCCAAGTCAGTGCACATCCAGTATGCTGTAAGTGCATTTTTATGCACTTGTGCCTGGTGGAACTTTTGGATTTTTTTCTACTTGAAAGTGATCATAGTCTCTGCCTGGGTCGTGGCTGTCATCCTGGATTCTCCCATAATTATCATTTTGCAGATTTGTAGATTCCTTTCACATCTATTTTATTTATATCTATTTTTTCTTTCTTCTCTGCCTTCTTCCCTTCCTCCCTCCCTCCCCACTTCTTTCCTCTCTCTCTTTCTTCCTCCTCTTTCTTTTTTCTTTAGAGACAGTGTCCTACCGTGTAGCTGGCCTGGAACTCACTTTATAGCCCAGGCTGGCCTCAAACTCACAACAATCTAGTCCTCCCTTCAGCTTTCTCAGTCCTAGGATTGAACCAGGTATGGTGGCTCCATGCCTTTATTTTTCTTAATCTTCTCCCTTATTTCCATTGGTATCTATATTACCCAGGTGCTTCCCTACAAAAAGGTACAGGAGTAAAGTCTTTAGTATTGTGGGTCTTATTCCTTATTCCCCCATAGAACAGGTCTCCAGTATACAGTATATAGTCAGCTTTCCGGAGCACACAAGGAAAGCTGGCTAGAGGATCTCAGACATAAGCACATAGTGCTTCTTGTTTTCTCTGCTGTCAGTGCTGACCTCCATCCTCAGCTGTACCTCATGTCCTTTATCGCAGAACACAGATTGCATTTCATCTTCAATTCCAACCGTGTGGAGGTGAGTGGTTGCTTGCAGGATGAAGGAGAGGCAGACATCTAGGGTTTTAATTGCCTCTTGGTGAATTGCTCTCACTCAGTCACCCTTATTTTTGACCCATTTCTTCACTTCCTTCTGCAAGCACACACTGGTGTCAACTGAAGCTTTTGAGGATTCCAGTTTCCTTCAAGTTGTCTTTCAGAGTTTCCTGGTGCCAGCTTTAAGGGTCCTTCTTATTTCTCCTGCTGAGTTGATAGCCACTTGTCCGCTTTCAATCTACAATACTGGGACACATTTTCTCTCACAGTCCCGTTCCTTGTGGCTCTGTGTCTTCCAGATGCTTGTCTCCATTCTCTGCCTTCACCTGGAAACACAAAGCCCTTGATCCCTCCCCAGATGCAGGCATCCCATGCTAACAGCTGGCACAAGACACTTCTCAGCCACAGCGTCTCTCAGAGGCAGAGAAGATAAGGACCTGGTCCCTACAACAGTATCTCCATACCCGGAACCTAGGCAGACTTGGCCAGAATCCTCTGAGCAGTTTTGGAACAAGCTATTTCACCTTGTTTGCTGGATCAAAAAGTTTGTACCAGAAAAAAAATGCAAATGCCAGCTGCACCATTCCATAGAGATAAGGAATTTCAAAGGCCATGACAGGGAGATATAGCTCTCTGCATAGTTTCAGGCACCAGCATGGTATCTGGGATCAACAGCACTGCTCTGTAACTCAGGAAGCACCAAAGACTGGGCTAGGTCCACAAGGTTCAGAGATGGGAGAGGAATGTCTCTTCCTCAGGGGAGTTAATGTCAGTAGATGAGACAGATAAAAGACCAAAGACTGCACACAAGCGCATGGGACAGAGAGACGTCAATGTGCTCTTCAGGGTATAGAAACAGGAGGGCTTCCTGAGAGTTAGGTAGGACAGCACTAGCCAGCTAGTGGAGAGGAGGGTGTTCAAGGTAGAGAGGGACAAGGGTAAAAGCGGAAAAGCGGTATTTGCTTGAAGCTCCATAGGACTGGGGAAGCTGCCTAGGGCCAGCCTGCACCTGCTGGCACCTGCTGACTATGCTCTTTGACTATGATCTACCAATGGGTTGTAATGGAGGTATGGCAAGACAGGATGTCCCTATGGAAAGGTTGCCTCTGGTGGTGAGGTGAGGGGCAGCCTGATCAAAGGCCAGTCAAAGACTGAGTTCCATTGGTGTGCCATTCTCACTTCCCAAAGGAAAAGTGATGGGGTCCCCAGTAGGGGAAGGGAAGGGAGGTAGGGATGAGCATGTGAGCTTCCAGATTTGTTGGGTGATGAAGTGTGTGCAGAGAGAAAGGTAGAGCTGTTTATACTCCCTGTGGAGTACACAGTCTGAGGACTGGCTAGCTAATGGGGTAATTTCCCAGACTAGAAAATACAGGAGGAAGAATAGTTTGGAAACCAGAAAAGCAGGTTTCAGTGTGGGTGTGCATAGTATGATAGGCCTGAAGGATATCGAGGGGATGACCATGAGGCAGTGAAAATGTGCATCAGAGGTAAGGGAAGAAATAACAGTCATGACAACCAATCCCATCACAATCACCATCATCACCACAACTATCAGCCCCATCATCATCGTCATTGTCATCCTCGTCATTGTCGTCATCGCTACCATCATCAACATCCTCATTGCCACATCATCACCAATGATAATACAATCACAGCTCTGACCACCCTCACCAGCATCATCAATGCCATCAAATCATCATCATCCCACCCCATCTCCACACCATAACAACTCTTGCCACTTCCATCAACGACCAGCGCTCTCATAAGAACTACCATCTTCTTCATGACTACCTCTGCTGCTACCAATACCAACCAATACTCGGGGTTCTTAAGATCACAGGTCCCCAAGAATGTAAAAATTAGAATCTCTTCCAAGAACAGAAAAATGACCTGGTCTGTGCCTTATCCCCGGGCAGGTGTGCAGAAACTACGACTCTATACCACAACAGAAAGAGTTGCAGGCCCCTCACCCACCCCACCTGCCTGCTCAAGGGATCTTCTGAGTGGTTTGTATATTGTTCCTCAGTCAAGTCCTGCAGAATCTTCGGTCAACCACCGTCTCAGCTAGGACCCACGCACTCAAGGCAGGAGTTCTTGGGCCTATTTATTCAGTGCTGAAGTACAAGTCTTCTCACCACCACCCATGCCCTCCCTATGTGCCCCTTTTCAACTTCCCTGCCAACCTTTCCCAGCATTCTAGTTCTCTTGCTTCAGAATCATCTGGACCAGTGGTTCTCAACTGGTGGGTCAGCCTTGGGGGGGGCACATATCAGATATTCTGTATAACATACATTCACATTACAGCTCATAGCAGTAGCGAAATTACAGTTACGAAGTAGCAGTGAAGTAATTTTGTGCTTGGGTCATCACAGCGTGAACTGTATTAAAGGGTTACAGCATTAGGAAGGGTGAGAACCGCTGCTCAGACCCCTCTTTATCAGATTTCTCCTGCCATCCCAGCCTTTCCTGAAACATGCTGCCCTACTGGGATACCTCCTCTGGAAGTCATGCGGTTTTCAATGCGACACCAAGCTGGAAAGAGATCCTCCACGAAAGAATTGGCTCCATCAGGCTGCCTCTGGGCTTATCTGCAGGACATTTTCTTAGCTGCTAAACGATGTAGGAGGCTTAGCCTAGTGTGGGCTAGCCTATTCCTAGGCAGGTAGACCTAGGCTGCACTAAAAGGCCACCAATGGGCTGGAGAGATAGCTCAGCTGTCAAAGGGTAATGCTCACAACAAAAACCTCAAGAAAGCTATCTGAGCATGAACTGGGAAGCAAGCCATTAGGCAGTGCATCTCCGCAGTTCCTGCTTCAGATTCCTGTCCTGCCGAGTTCCCTCAAGGATGAGCTATAATGTGTAGGAAAGAAATAAGCCCTTTCCTCTCTAGGTTGCTTCCGGTCGGAGTGTTTTTATCATGGCAATAGAAGGCCAAGGAGGACACCTGTCCAGTGGTGGTGGATTTATGTGGTGATCGCCTGGGACCTCCAAAGTATCTCTCCGTCTTCTCTAACAGACCCCTCCAATAGTCAGCTGTTCTCACTCCTCTTTGGAGCCAGACTTTCAACTACCTCTAGCAGTGACTGCTCTGAGGTTTGGTTTCTTCACCTGTAAATTGGGAATGATACTGTGCCGTCTGTGCGGCTGACGCCAACATCTGATGACAGTGCTCCTAAGCAGACTGCCTAGCACCTCACTGACAGTACAACCTCTAATTTTCCTCCTGCACGAGTTTTGGTTTTGGTCGTCTTTGGCACTCCTAAGAGAACAGAGTCCATCTCACATACCCACTGAGTCTCCCACAGCTCTGCCCATCAGAGATGCTTAGTAGATGCTGCTTATGTGGCCGAGCGGACTAGCTGACAGCTGTTCAGCACCCCTGCGCTCTTGCTCACTTGAAGCTTAAACGTACAGAAATGAAAGTGGACTCTCTACATCCATGTGTGTCTTCTCCAACCACTCCACAGTCATTGGCTGGGATAGCGTGTGTATGTGCATATGTGTGTTTGTGTGTGCATGCATGTGTGAGTGTGTGTTTGTGTGTGTGTGTGTTGGGTGGTTGTTTGCGCTCCTCCATTGCGGCAGACCAGGACTGATAGAACTGTAAGAGCTGTTGCATTACACTGAGGCAGCAGAAGATGCTCCCGTGGGTCTGTGGGTGTCCTGCATCAAAGAGTCCTGGTGCTGGCAAGGCTGGAGAAGCAGTTCTCTAGTCCCACTGAACACTGGTCTCACGGGGAGACGTTAACACTTACCTGTCTGCAGGCTACTCCCGGGCCGATGGAATCAAGGTCTCTAGCGGTAATGACCAGATATCAGTCATTTAAAAACTTCTCTGGATGACTCCATTGGCAGCTGAGTTTGAAGACCTGTGGGGTAGAAAGAGGCATGGGCAGGCCAGGGGCAGCTTTTGCCCTGGAGGTTGTGTCTGTATTCCCAAGAGCACTGCTTCCCTCCATAGTTGCTGTCTCTGTTCTTTTTCTTCTTTTTTTTCAAATTCGCCTCCAGCTTGCTTTCCCTGCTGACGAGTCAGAACATCCCCTTCCAGCACCTGCACTAATAATGCTGATATATCCCCAGGGAGACGAGGAGCCTCCCTCTGCTCAGAGCCCCTCACCCATCAAAGGCTGAGCACTCAGGGAGGGGACAGCGGGTCTTACATGGGTAACTCCAATTAAAACAAATGTCAGCTCTCTCTCCACAGGCTGTCCATGAGTTGCCCCGAGCATAGCACAGGCTGGGCAGAGGGAGCAATAATGCTTAGTCTAACTGTCAGGCTCTGACAGGCACAGCCAGAAGGAAGCAAGGAAGAACATAAGCAAAAGATGCCCCTGGCCAAGACAGCCTGCAGGGAGGTGGCCAGGGATCCCAGCTCCCTTTAGAATGGCTCCTGAAGGATTCCCTAAAGAGACATGAAGGCCACGGATCCTCCAATGCAGAGATCCTTCTGGGCCCATTTGAAGGGCTTCTGGTGTTTCCAGTCCCAGGGACCTCAGAGTTGGCTGTTTGTCTTTCCTAACCTACTCAAGGGTCCCTGATGAGCCAAAGGGCAACCCTTGACCAAAGTGAGGCTCTTAGAACAATATTGTAGTTTCTTTGTGTTTCTGTGACAAATAACAAAACTAAAAAGAAAAAACTTAGGAGAAGTAAGGATTTATTTATTTCTACGCTGAGACAAGTCAGAGCAGGAGCTCTCGGCAGCAGTGGGAGGCGGAAACCATGGAGAAACACTGCTGGCGAGCCCTCAGACAGCTTTCTCAGCTAGCTTTCTCAGACAGCCCAGGACCACTGGCCAGAAATGGGGCTGCCCACAGTGGTCTTGGCTCTTCTACAAAAATAAATATTTAGATACCCCCCCCCCCACAGGCATGCTAACAGGTCAATCTGATCTAGGCATTTCCTCTCAGATGACTTTAGGGTATAGAGTCTAGGTTGTGTCAAATTGACAATTAAAGGATAGACTAGCAGCCTAGATATCTGGAAGACTGTTAAAATGAAGAGCCACAGCCTCCTCAGCTCCCTATTCAGCCAGAGCCTGAAAGTGGTCAAGGGACTTGGTGATGAGATAGACATCAATGCTTGGCAGACGCTGGAAATACAGAGCGGGACTCACAGAAGCAGTGTGTGTGGATGGGACGTTAGGTGGTGTTGGGTGCTGAAAGCCTAGCTTAGCTCAGTACCTCCTGGACAAATCGTTTTCCAGGCTGCAGAAGTGGAGCAGCCGTGTCTCCACTTAGGAGGGACAATTTACAGAAAAGGGCGGGAGTAGAGGGCACGGGTGGAGTGAGATAGGTGACGTCAGGAAGAGCGGAAGCAGGTTAGTGCCTACGGTGGCTATGTGGAGCTCCATCCTTGACTCGCGTGTTTCAGCAAGGCGCGATTATCACCCCCGTGTTAGTCCTCTTCTGTCACTGAGACAAAACACCGCCAAGCAATCAATGTAGTGGAGGCAGGGTTTTGGCTCACAGTCTCAGCCCGCTCAGCCCTTGGTCACCTGCAGACATTGTTCTGCATCTGTTGTGGGTCAGAGCTTCATGATGGATCTCCAGCGGTAAAGGAAGCTGCTCACTCATGGCAGCCATGCAGCAGGAAGAGAAGAGGCTTGTATTTACATAGCAAAGCCCTTCCCCTAAAATCCACTAAGCTAAGAGTCCAGAATAGACTTATCCCTTCATGAGTTCAAAGCCCTTGTGATTCAATCACCTCTAAATGCTGTGGTACTGGGGACCAAGCCTTTACCACAAGAGTTTGGGGGTAACATTTAAGATACTTTCTGTGGGTGCTGAAGATATGGCTCAGTAATTAAGGGTACTTACGGTTTTTGTAGAGGATTCAGGCTTAGTTCCCAGCACCCACTTGGCAGCTCACAACCACCCTTAACTCCAGTTCCGTGGGATCCAGCACCTCCTCAGACCTCAGTGCACAGCAGACACAAGCATGGTGCACACACACACAAGCAGGAAATCACTCGTGTACATAAGATAGAATAAATACATCTAATATTTTTTGAAAGATCCATACTGGGGTCCATGGAGATGGAGATGGCTCAGGCAATAAAACACTTACCACACAAGCATGAAGACTAAGGTGATCCCCCAGAACCCACATAAAAAAGCAAGGTTTGACAGCATGTACTCAGAGGAGACATGAGGATCCTTAGGCTCTCTGGTTAGCTAGTCATGCCAAATCAGTGTGTTCCAGACTGCCTCAAAAACTGAGGTGGAGAACACTCGAGGGCAGGATCTGACCTCAGTCCCTGGCCTCCTCATGCAGGTATGCACATGTACCCACACACATGAAGCACACAGAACAATACTCATTTACAAGTGCAAAACTGGCTGCCCAAATTCACAGGACTAGGAGAGTGGGAGTCCTGGCAACCTGGCTGCCTTCACACAGAACCCATGTGGTTAGAGCAGAGACTGGGGCCTCTTCCTAGTGCCTAGTCCACGTCTTCTTCCCATAGCGAAGAAGGCTTCCTCTCCAGTCCAGTCCATGGCTTGCTTCTAATTATAGGGCCACTATCCAGGGGCAAAGGAGCTTGTTGCCATATGCGCCGAAAGCTAGGTCACCAGATATGCTCTTCCCTGTCTCCAGGGTGCCTAGAATTACAGCCATCCACTGCACAGGGCCCAGTGACACACACAGCCTTGTGCTCAGCTTCCCACTATCCCCAAAAGGCTGCTTGAGTCGAGAGAAAGCAACCTGGAGATTACTGCAAAGGCAGAGCTGTACTGTCGTGGACAGAGACAGGGTTCCAATTCTAGGTCTGTCTTCTCACAGTCGCAGGAAAGGCTTTCATCTCAGCGGGCTTCAGTTCACTCCTCAGTAAAATGAGAATAACAAAACATCTGCTTCCCAAGGGATGGGAGACAGTTTGTTGAAAAGGTCCAGCACAATGCCTGACTCATAGCAGTCAGTCATGGGTAATTGCTCTCACCAGTGCTGCTATCATCACCTCCATCATCCTTTTCCCTGCAAAGGGAGGGGAGGTCCATAAGTCAGGAAGCAGATAAAACACTTGCTGTGTAAGCAGCCAGGGTAAGGACCAGAGTTTGGGTCCCCAGAACCCATGGAAATTCCAGGTGGGCATGGTGGCTCTCCTATAATGCTGGTGTTTGGAAGGCAGATGGGAGACCCCTGGACAAACTGGCTAGCATGACTAGCCATATTGTCAAACCTTCCTTGATTAAGGGCTGAACACGGTGTTGAAGACTCAAGAGCTCACCTCTAGTCTCCACACACACACAGCACATACATGTGACCACACATGTGAACACATGTGGCCGTGCCCACGGCTACACCTACTCATTAAAAGAGAAGCGAGAGAGGAGGTCAGGCCACCAGGGCCATGAGGCAGGGGACATCTGCTCAGCTGTGTGCCACGGTGTGGAAGCTGCCAGAGGGCTTGAGGCTTTGAAAAGCTCCATGCCCATGGGCTACTAGCTGGAGAGTTGTCACACTATCTGGAGAAATAGAACTTGTTCCTGCTAATTTATTTTTTAAACCATTTTCCCCCTGTGGAAATTTCTTATAGAATATTTTTCCTAGCTTTTTCCTATCATGTTGCCAAAAGTCCTTTCCATAATGCTGACTTGCATTCCTGTCAGTTTACCATGCTGTCTAGCCTGTGCCATAACACATGATGCCCCCAGGACTGGGCTGCTTGTGCTCAGAACCAGGGGCAGCTCCTGGTGGCAGCTAGCGGGTCCAGCACAGCTTTGTCCTGGTGTGGCTCAGACTTCATGAGCCCCTGAGTAGGCAGCATGTTAAATCAGCAAGGCCTGTGCCTCCCCGAGCCAGTAAGGATTCAGTTCTTGGATGAGCAGCAGGTATCTTTGGCTAGAGAAACAGTGGATAAAGGAAGGACAGGCCTTGGCCTTGGGGACTGCCTCTGCTGCCAACAGACTCAAACCCATTCTGGGTGGACTCAGGTTTAAGAAGCTGGAGTGGCCACAGGTGGCCTTGAAGTGAACTCTCCTTGTCATCACTGAGAACATTCTGGAATCAGGGGAGAAGATGTAAGCATATGTAAGTGGCATATGTATGGAACAGGCTTACGTCGGATCTGGAGTCCTGAGCCCTCGCTTCCACATGCTAAGATCCCCATTGCTCGGCCTTGCACACAGGTCCCTCTGATCTGCAGAACGGTCTGTCTCCCCGTGTCTATTTTTATCTATGAAATAGCTGTTTCAGGCTGAGCGTCTGGATGAAGATGTGATGAACATGTGCATCAAATTTGCAGATGACTCAAAGCTGGAGGAGCTGACAGATTTAGAGTCCGAGATGATCTCGGCAGTGGAGAATGCTGGGTCAAAAGCAAGCAGATGAAACTCAGCGCCGATAAATCTAATGTCTCGAACACGGTTTCCAAAACGCAATTGCACAAGGGCAGTACGAGGGAGACCTGGCTCTCCTACAGCTCACATAAAAAAGATCAAGAGGTTTTAGAGTCTGCCGTAAGTTCAACATGAGCCAGCTGAGTGGTAGGGCAGGCTGGGGGAGGGAAAAGGAACCTAACCAAACACCCTAATAAATGTGTATGATGCATTAACCCTTGGTGACGCAGACTGGAAGGGATGGCATGGTTTACCACCAGATTAGGCCCAGGGGGAGGGCAAGAATATGAGTGGTACTTACTAAGAACCTACCGTGTACCAAGAAGCACCTTAGTTCATGCCACCACCATGCTACGAGGTCACAGGCCAAGGCACAGAGTACAGAAACAGCCCCTAAGGTCACTGGTCTGGTGGGTGGTGGGTTCGTGCTTTGTGACCTCCTTGCTTTCTTTCCGTTAGACACCTTGTCTGCTTTCTCTTCCCCATTTTACAGATGCAGAGACCAGACCGGAACTGTGAAGAGAATGTGTCTGCAGTCACAGTGAGTGAACTGCAGACGCAGGCTCTCGTGGGACCCTCTCTTCTCTGCCCCTCTGGCCTGTCTCCTGGGCAAAAGCCAATGCCGCAGGCTGGCCAGATGCTAACCTCATAAGACCCAGGGTTCTGAGCCATTTCCTGTGGCTTGGCTCAGGGGAAGTTTCACCTGCTCTGCTTCCTCAGATGTAAGAGTGTATAGGATTAGCACTTCCTGTGTCAAAGGAAGTTTCACCCAGGAAGAGACTTCAGTTAGGGAGCACCTAACTGAACCTCAACCGGGTACCCACACTAGAGAGCCCCGAGACCCTCTGCTGGGTACCTCTTTATGTTCTTAGATGTCTTTAAAGTTGTTACCCACTTAAACTACCCAAGCCTACTCTATATTGAGCTAAGTTTTCAATTTAATAAAACATAAGTTGAGTGCCTATATATAACACCTATATGGAGACATATATACATATATGTATGTGTATGTCTATATGCCAACATCATGGCAGGTTTTGAGTGGATGTTATCTCATAGAAACTCCACAATTATTTTCATTTCATAATGAGAAAATTAGTCTTACAGGGTGACCAACTGGATCCATTTGCCCAGAACTGAGTGGCCTCTCTGGACACAGGACTTTAACTATCATGTAAAAAAACAAAAAACAAAAAAGCAAAATCCCCAATAAGACGGTTTGGGGGTTTGGGCTCAAGGAGCTGCTTAGTCCATGTGTCTGCTCTGCAAGCATGAGGATCTGAGTTCAGCCCCCGTGTGCCATAACCACACATGTCTACAGTCCTGGCACTGAGGAAGTGGAGACAAGCAGATCCCTCGGCCTAGCCTAGCCTACATGGTTAGTTCTAGCCAGCAAAAGACCCTGACTAAAAAATAAATGTGGATAGTACCTGAGAAATGACACCTGTAAATGTCCTCTGACCTCCTACACACACACACACACACACACACACACACACACACACACACATACACACATACACACACCCCACAGGATGATTTAAATATAGGCAAACTGGGACAGTCTAGTCACCTTAGGCCTAGAGAAGTTAATTATACAGGGAATGGCTTAAAAATCAGTTCCCTGATACCAAGTCAATAAGGGGACAGAATATCGGGTAAGAGTCACCAGGACTGGAGACCCTTTCTTTTATTTTCTTGTTTTAAGTTCTAGTCAGAAGACCAGGTTCCCACAATGGTCGCTGGGGTTGTTCTGAATCCTGTCGGTTTCGGAGGGAGCTAGAATAGTGCTCAGTGTGACAGGCATCAGAGTTAAGTGTATTCCTTCCCTCTCGCCTGCTTACTCTGCGTGGAGAGCAAGCTGTGTCTCAGAGACAAGGAGTCATGGGCACAGGCGTCAGAGCACAGGTCACTCAGCTGCAGCATGGGGACAGATTTGCAAGTCATAGCATGAGATGGACATTGACCAGCTAGGCTGTGCTGACATATCAGGGGAATATGACCCTGGAGGGAAGGAGCAAGAGGCAGAGGTGACAGCCGATTGAGATTGTGTGGGAAAGAGACCCCAAACTAGGGCAGCGTGACAGAGTGGCTGGTGACCATGTTTAGGAGAGTCTCTGAGGGCATTTGAACCATGAGGGTGGGACTGGCCAGGAAGACCTCAGCTCCCCTAGAATTCTGGGACCCTCTAGCAGATCTTGGCTTTCTTCCCCACAACTGTAAATATTTGTACATTCCCAAGTTGTAGAGTGAGCTCTTGGCTGCCAAGGGTCAAGGTGACGTGCCTGCTCAGGAAACAGTTTGTTCAGTGTTTCTTTAGACTGCCTTTCTGAGAGTCCTTGTCATCTGTGTTTAGAGTGGACACAACCTCTCTCTCTCTCTATCCCTTCCTCCGTGTGTGTGTGTGTATGTGTGTGTGTAGAACTGTGGAGGGAGAAGAGATACAAATAGTTATTGTTTGAGAAAGCAGAAGACAGGCAGGCAAGTCAAGGACCCTTCCTCTCCACGGCCATAGATGTCAGAGCAGAGTTGTGGGCCCCTCCCCACCCCAACCCAGGAAGAGGTCCAGCGGCAGGGTCTTGGACCTTTTGCAGTGAAGGGAAGGGGATGGAAGGAACCTCCCACTCCCTGCAGGAAGGTGACAGCCCTGAGTTTGTCTCATTCTCTACCTATGGTGAGTCACGTGGGCGACCCCAGGAGCTGCTGTAGGATAGAGTGGGGAGATGATAGCACAGTGTAGGATGAAAAGTTGGAGGGTATCCTTTATTTTCTCTGAGGATTACAGCATGCTTTTTAAACAGTTCTTTTCCATTTTAAATCCGTGGGGGGGGTGAGTGCAGGAGGTCACAGGGCAGCAGATTCCCCTTGGAGCCCGGGTTACAGGTGGTTGTGCGTTACTGGATGGGGATGCTGGGAACTGAACTCAGGTCCTCTGGAAGACAGGGCCATCTCTTCAGGCTTGACAGAATGGTTTCAGTTAAGTGCCTCTAGCTCTTCACCCCTCCCTGACACCTCTTTCCTCCTGTCTTTTCCCCACATGCTGTTTCCTCAGGCCAGAATGTTCTCACCCTAGCTCCGTTATCTGAAGACCAACGTTACCTCACAGGGCTGTGGTGAGTTTCAGACAATGAGTTGGTATGGGGCCTTTGGCACAACATCAGGGTTTCTGTTGTGATTCTATGAGACTAGCCAACTCCTATTCACCCCTCGGGACCCTGAGTCACCTCTGTGAAGCCTGCCTTTTCCTCCTCAAAGCTTCCAGTCATTTTCTTGTTTTCCTGTCTACCTTTAGGACTGCGTGATGATTGTTTCAGTGTATTTTGTTGTAATCAGCAGCCCTCAAGATGCTAACATCTGACCAGATGTGTGAGCTCCTCAGTTCTGTCGTTGGTGGCCAGCCCCATGTCTGGCACCTGGCAAAAGCTCTAGGAACTGCTGTTGAGTGAAGAGAGGAGTTACTCAGAGTTGAGTCCAGCAGTCCCTGGAGGCCAGCCGCAGGCTCTGGTAGGGTGGGGTTTACCACCTCCAGAGCTACAGTGCTGGCCGAGGAGAGGTGACTCAGCTGGTAAATGCCTGCCACGCACACGTGAGGACCCGAGTTTGGACCCCGGCATCCTCAGAACAAGCAGGCATGGTGGTGCTCCAGTTATCCCAGCACTGGGGAAACTGAGACAGGAGGGTCCCTGGGGCTTGCTGGCCAGCCGGTCCAGCCCTGACAGTGAGCTCCAGGTCAGAGAGACCCTGTCTCAAAGCCAAGGGGGAGGCCAGGTGTAGTGGTGCGAGTGTTTGATCCCTGGCACTTGGTAGGCAGAGGCAGGTGGATCTCCACAAGTTCAAAACCAGCCTGGTCTACACAGCCTGTTCCAGAAAGACAAGGTTACACAGAGAGACACTGTCTCAACAAACAAACAAACTAACAAATCAAAGAACACCAAAATGTTAATAAAAATAAAATAATTAAAAGACACTGTTGCATGACTGAGAAAGACAGCTGACGCCAACTTCTTGCCTCCACGTTTGTACAGGAGTGAGCGAGCACACGCACACACACACACACACACACGCACACACACACACGCACACTCAGCCTCTCCACCAGTGTGACTTCCCTTTCTTGAATGTTGGACAGACAGCTCATTTTCCTACTCCTCCCCACCTCCCCCAACCCCAGGAAAGGTTTGGGTTTGGAAAACAGCAATCATTTAGGAAAATGTGTAATTACCCAGGGCTCAATTGTGGAAAACATGCGATTCCTCCAGCCTTGCTGAAATGTCAAGGACTTGACTGGTGCAAGCCCAGTCTCAGAGGATCTGCAGGAAGAGGTTTGGCTGCCCTGGAGGGGGTAAGAGGATCCCTCCGTGTTTGCAGAGCAGCCTGCCTAATCCCTTCCGACAGTTCAGAGGGAAGCCTCCTGCCGCCTTGCCCAAGGAGTCCTCGAGGACTCCCTCAAGGAAGACTCGCCTTCTGCTCAGTGCAGGCGTGCTGAACTCATGGTGACCTCGGCCTTCCACAGCCAGAGCAGACTGGGGCTCTTTCCAGTAGGGAGTCTGCCATGGCTCCATGCCGGGCCCTTTTTCGTCAGAATGTCTCGGAGTGTTTATAGGGGTGAGAAATAGGGGAGTGGAAACCATCCCTCCCGGTAAGCCTCAGCCTGACCCACCCTGAGATACTGGGGAAAGAAAGGACTGAAGAAAACGGAAGTGGGGGAGGGGACTGGGGAAGAAGCCATAAGCAGAGTCCTGGAGTCCCCAGCTCCTGGAGGAGCCCCTTCCAAGGCCTTGCACCCCACCTGTCCCTCAGAAGAAAACCAGGTTCCCTGAGCTGTTCTATGTAGGTCAGGCCTCCAGCTCAACCCTGCCCTGCCGAGCCTGCCCCTGCCTGCAGCATGAGCAGTGTGGGATCTGGTGGAGCAGAATGGAGCTGTGTGGAAGGTATGACCTCACTGGGAACGCACTGCCTCCCAGTTCCCTACTCATCCCCCCTCAGGCTCCAAGCTGGGAAAAGAGGTCAGGCCAGGCAGACACCACACTGCGGGGAGGGAGCAGTGCTTCAGCAGCAAAGCTCATCCCCACAGAAAAGTGTCATTTCTTCCTGCTCCTCTCAATTACAAAATAATAAGATTGTTAAAAATCCAATCATATGAACGTCAATATTGGCAGGGACGGCCGCAGGAAATTTAATTGCACAACGGGTGCCAGTTAAAGATGGTATGTGTTCTTCCTGGCTTTTCTTAATTCTAATTAGGATGAAATCTACTGCATCTTCCAGACTTGCAAACAGGGGCTTGTCAAGAGGCCAGGAGGAGATGGGAATGACACCGGCTTCCCTTCCCCAGCCTCGTGCCTTCCTTTCCTCTCCACAGATCATCTCGGATTGGAGCTTTGCACTGATTTTGAACATCAGCTCTCCAGTTTCTTTGGCATGTCAGAGGGCCAGATGTTTTTTATTTGAGAGCAAATTGACACATTAAATTACACTGTGCAAACATTAAAGCCAGCCGCGGGTAAACAGGCCGAGATTCATTGAATTTTACGGGTCACAATGATGTTTATGTAATTTAACAAATTCCTGCCCTGCTGCTGAGACTCTCCAAGAAGTATTAATTGAAGAAAGATGAGAACTTCCCCAGGGCTGTCTGTCCGGTCCCCCTGCATCTCGGGCTTCAGAGCTCTTGGGAGGACCATGGGGTGTTCCGCGGCTTTGCGGCGGGGTTTCACAGTGTCCAACACAAAATGAGGAAGCCGTGCTCATGCCTTGTTATTTTCCATGTGGCTGTGACGAAATACCAGATCAAAAAAAAAAAAAAAAAAAAGGCTTAAGGGAGGAAGGTTTGCTGTGGCTCACAGTTCACACAGCCCTGCGAGCCTGGGAAGTGCCACTGGGAGCTTGAGGCAGCTGGTCACATGGCATCCACAGTCCAGAACACAGGGAGAGGAAGGCTGGTCCTCAGCTCACTGTCTTTTTTTTTATTCTGTCTGGAGTCCCAGCCCACGGGAGGGTGCCACCCACCTCTCTACTTCAGTCTGGGAACTCCCTGAAAGCTGTCCTCAGGTGTTTGTTTCCACTGTGGTTCTAAATTCCATCACAGCGGTGAAAGATCGTTCCCTGCACCTGCTTTGAAAGCAGTTCCTATTTCCATTCCAGTGAAGTCTTAGAAAAGACGTCAACCGGCATGAACCTGTTTCTTCATCTGCTAATGGGGGCGGGGGAGGGGGCAGGTCTTAAGCATCCGGGCCTTTTGTATAGTAACCATCACCCTAGTCTTGTGTCTGTTGTCATGGTTCCTTTTAGCATAGGACCCACTTGCTAGTTTAAAAAATGGGCACATAGTCTAGGCCTGGCCAATCCAGTATTTTATGACCTGGGCAGTGAGGTACATGCCTGTAATCCCAGCACTTGGGGAGGCAGAGGCAGCTGGATCTCTGTGAATTGGAGGCCAGACTGGTCTACAAAGCAAGTCCAGGACAGCCAAGGCTATACAGAGAAACCCTGTCTCAAAAATAAAATAAATAAAATAAAAATAAAACAAAACACGAGATTATTTATGTAATCTCAGGCCTCGGGAATTAGTTTAAAGATGGGAACATGATCAATATGAGCCAATGAGCATCTACCAATCATGTTGCAGGAACCAGCAGCACAGAGATCTATTCTTTTGGCCTTAAGTTGCAAGCCTAAGCAAGGAGCTGCTGAGGTACCATCTTGCATCTGGAGTCAGAGAAAGGATGCTTAGGAAGGGGCGCCACACCGAAGGGAGAACAGAGAAGGACAAACTGTGAGGCTATTGTGAGTCCCTGCCATCCCACTGTGCTCAAAGCTATACCTCGGCTTTTGGGTTGTGTGAGTGACCCAGTGAAGACAGCTAGACTGGACTCTGTCTTTTACCCCAAACACTGAGCATTCAAAGCCTCTGAACGCCTACCACATCTGCGCTTCCTAGAACTCTTGAGCTTGAGGAGAGCTGCCAACAGCATCGGGGCAAGTGAGTTTGCTTTGTTGCCCATTAAATCCTTGCTGCAGAGGCTGCTCAGGGCCGTGTGGGAAGGAGTGGACGGCGACCCGGGCCACAGGAAAGGCAACCCTGACTAGTTAGCAAGATGGAGTCACAGTAGCAACCACACTAGCTATTTGTCCCATCTGGCAAAGCAATTTCTGAGGTTCCCCCACCCCCATTCTGTTACTCAGGGTCATTTAAGTTCCAGTGACGATGCAGACCCTGAGCTCATATCAACCTTCAGGCTCCTGGCACGCTCCACCATCTGTGGGCTGGCCCTTCTGCCTTCACCCGCATACACCACCATGCCACTTCTGGATTCCAGAGGCCACAGCTCTGCCCAGCAAAGGTTCACTTTGGCCTGTACCTTAGTGCCACTGAGCAACTGAAATAAAGGGTGGGATGTGAAGAAACCTGTGTGGGCTGGGCCATGGGGCTGGGGTGACCAGGGATTATGGATATCGACCTCTTCCCTCCATAACTGGTGCAAGAATTGTGCAGAGGGCCTGCACCAGGAAGCAGGTTACCTTGGGCAAGAGAGATGTAGATGTCCGACCTCTAAAAAGTTAGAGCCTGCGGCTCAGTCCACCAGCCTCCTTTGTGCCTCATTTTACCCATCATCCATTCTAGGTAATTGCCCTTGATACCACGACGTTGGGGTGGACTATTTCACTGAATAGGTTATGTCTAGTGCATTGGCTTTGGGCCTGGCAGGTTGCCTGTTCCTCACCACTGCGACTCCACCTCCCCTTTCTAAGAAAGTCTAAACATCCATTTAACAAGCCTTCTCAGGAGCTTGAAACACACAGTTGAGACACACTCTTGGCTTGCAGCTGTCTGCTGGTTACAGATCACAGGAATAAAATCCAAAATGGTTGTACCATTGTCATTATAGTCAATAGAAGTAAGCTGCCTTCAGCATTGCTGAGTCTGGAGCTCAAGTTGTAAACAGGAGTTTGAATGCTGCCTACGTTTTTAGATTGTTTCTACGACTTAGACGGGACAAAAGCTCCGTCAATTTAACAAACCCAGAGCTGAAGGAAAGGATGCTTGTCATTGGCCTGGCTCTGGTCATGTGTCCATGATGGATCTAATCAAGGCTGAGTTAAATGTGGTGGTGTGATTGGACAGGGTTCGATCAGGAGTCTTTATTATCATTTGATGCCTATGTGTGTGGGTCTGAGCTGTATACCTGTGTGCATGCACCTGGATGCTGAAGGTCAACTTCAGGCATCATCTCAGGGGTGGTACCCACCTTCTCCTGATGCAGGGTCTTTCATTGGCTTGGAATTCACTAACTAGGCGAGGCTAGGCCAGTGAGCCCCAGCGACTCTCCTGTCTCTCTGCCTCCCCAGTGCTGCGATCACAAGCACGTGCTGCCATGCCTTTTACCACTTGGCATGGGTTTTGGAGATCCAGCTCGGGAGCCTGGATCATTAGGCAGGCATTACCGACAGAGCTATCTTAAAAGCCCAACCGGAAGTGTCTTTACAGACAGGCAGGTGAGGTAGCCGATGGGACTCACTGGCAGAGGACTTTACAGCGTGGTTTCTGGAGGGGGGCATCTCTTGGAAGCTAGGAGGCATTCTGAAGCCCCCACTGCCAGGCCACAGCAGTACCACCTCGACTCCCTTTAGCACTTGGTCCTGCCTACATGGAGACAGGATGCCAGTGGTGGTGGGAAGCAGCAGGTCTCTGGGCTTGCTTTTTCTCCAGAGAACTTAATGACATGCTGCTGACCGCACCAGCTGTGGGCCAGGCCCATGGCCAGAGCCTGCTGAGGCTCTGGTCTCATTCCTGCCAAGGTCAACTCTATTCTGTCTAACTTTAGGAGCACATGCTTGGCTTCCCAAGCATCAAAGAAGTCAAAGTATCCAACTCCAGTGTGTGTGTATTTTTAATGCAACAAGAACAGCAACAAAATCAAAACAAAACCAGAGAGAATAAAAACAACGCCAAGAAAATCCAAGGATAGTTCAGTGTCCAACAGACTCAGCTCCCAGCATCCTGAACTTGGTGCAAATGCCCCGTTACTGTGGTCAAATGGAATTAGATACATCGACTCTGTTTTTAAAGCTAAAAAAAAAAAAAAATCCAAAATGACCTCTAATTAGTAGACCCACTTCACTCCTTCCCATCAAAGCCAAGTGTTTCCTGCAGATCTACATTTCCCCTAAGGTAGGGGTGAGAGACCCAGCTTCCATACCAGTGGGCATTAGAATGCACAGACAGCAGCCGCTGAGGCTCTGGGGCTGTGCTGAGCGGCTGTAAACCCTCCGCAGGGCTGGAAGGTGAGGGCTCTGGCTGGATTCCACTGTTCTTTGACTAGCTGAGGGAACTTGAGCAGATGCCCTGACTCCAGTCTCTGCCTCCTCCTCTGCTAAAGAGGGTCTTGATGTGGCAGGAGAGTATCAGAGGTCAGATCAATAGCATATGAAAGAAGCCAGCTGGCAGAAAGTCTGAAAACCTCCCCAGCCAGGGCTACATGTAAAGGACAGAACTCGATCAAGGAAAGCTCGGGAGAAATGAGAGAAGGTGGGCACCATGGAAATGGCTCATAAGGATCATGACAGCCACTGAGTTCTGACCTTGCTCTGCCTGGCCCCCTTCCTTGCACTGAAGTGCTCTTTCCTAATAAACTGTTGGTTTCTATCACTCGCCATGCAAGAAGTAGCAGAGGCCATCTGCTGCCCTCCTGACCCAGATCTGTGCCTACAGCACTGATCCCTGCCCAGTGTGCCAGTGGAGTCCAATGTGGACAGTGTGCAAAGCTTCAAGGCCTTTGCAAGGGGATGGGATAGTTAATGTAGCCTTCTCTTTTCGTCTCCCTCCTCAGCCTCTCTTCTTCCTGATTCTGCCTTGTCCCATCTCCTCAGCCCTTCTCTTTCCCCTCCTCTTTGCTCGGGGGGCACTTCATCTGTTGGCTCCCAGTAGCGGGAAGCTTCAGGGCAGTCAGCACAAATGTGATGCTAGCACTGGGGAAGAGCGTGGGTTCCCTGAAGGACTGACCTGGACTGGAGGAGGCATCGCTGGGAAATGTTTTGTTTTTTTTTTTTTTTTTCAGGTTGTCTGGCCCTTCTCCCTCCACTTGGCCAGGAAACGGCAGGAAAGCATTCATCCTTTCAGATCCAACTGGTGGTGCAGGCCTCCTGGACACCTTCCTCCGTTGGCCGCCCAAGTTGGCCAGACAGCTTACCCTCTGACTGGGGTCACACGTCACCCAGGGGAATGCTTCTTTTTTTCTGATGGCCACAGCCATGGAGTGGGAGGCTTAAAATAAAACACGGAGACTCAGAGCAGACCAGAGTGCAGCAGGGCTCTCGCAGACTTCAGGAGTAATTTATAGACGCTCCTTAAGCGGAAGTTATCCACCCAGGCAGTTAGGACCAGGCTAGGCCCTGGAGCTCTGCAGACCTTTCTGTACTCTGCAGTGGCTGAGGCAAAGAAAGGAGCTCTGCACACAGTCTCCTGGGAGGAAGCCCTTGCTCAGTGCCCTGGAATGACAGGCTCCTTGGCATTTCTTTTAACTTCGTTAGTGTGTCTCCTTTAATTTTTATTTACTTATTTTTCCTCTGTGTGTGTATGTACATGGACCCATATGAAGGTCACCTAAGCCATCTTACCACTGCTAGCTCCCTGGTTTTTTTTCTTTCCTTCTTTTATTCTTCCTTTTTTGGGGGGATGGGGTGGGGTGGGGATGGGGGATAGGGGACAAGGTTTCACTGTGTAGCCCTGGCTGGCCTGGAAACCACCCACCTGCTTTTGCCTCTCAAGTGCTCAGGGTAAAAGTGTGTGCCACTATTCCCGGGCTGTTTTGTTATTTTAACTGAGACAAAATTTATATTCAATAAAATGTACATATCCATCTTCTGATTTACAGTATAGACACATCACATCAGCCAGGACACAGGTCTTTTCCACTGCCCCAAAAAGGGCGTGTGTGTGTGTGTGTGTGTGTGTGTGTGTGTGTGTGTGTGTGTTTGTGTTTGCATGTGTGCTGTGCACACTTCTGGTCATTCCCATCCAGAAGCAACAATCCTTGTGATTCCTCTTGCCAGAACTGTCCTAGAATTCTGTAGACATGGAAGCATATTGTGTTTGTCTTCTGCACTGCTCGTTTCACTCCACACACCTGTGAGGTCCGTCTGTTCGGTGTGCGTTGTTCTCAAGGCTCTGTGGAGTGCTGTTCCAGGGTGTGACCTTATGGATCTGGAGCATGTCTGTTCACCAGCATTTTGGCTGTTCCCAGGTATTGGCAATTGTGAGTAAGGCCACGATGGTCATTCTTGAACACGGTATAGACATTTATTTTCACTTCTCTTGGGTAAATAGTGCTAACGGAGTTGTAAGTAAGTAGGCAATGTTTAAATTTATAAGAAATTCAGGGTGCTGGAGAGAGGGCTCAGTTTCTAGTTTGATCCTGAGGGCTCACATTTAGAGCAGCTTCAGCAGAAACAAAGAAGCTTCTTTTTATGGTAGATGTGATCTACACAGAGACTCACAACTAGTCAAGGCACAGAGTAAGAGACTTCGGAATCTCATCTGTAGCAGACCTTTACGGAAGAGAGGGTGAAATGAACGGAACAGAGAGATGACTGCAAGGCCGAGATTTTCTGGACACAGCAGGGCATTTGCACACACAAATTCACAGCCATTGAGACCTGCCCAAGCTCAAGCCAGACAGAATTCCAACATAGAGCGTGAAGATGTGCATGAAGCCCCACCCCCATCCACAGGGCTATTGGCAAGTTGTAGCTTTGGGGAAAAGGAAAGTTGGATTTCTTTAGGGGTGCAGCCCGGGTTGGGTTAACCATGTTTTACTGAGGACCACGTGTCTAAGAGTACATGGGCAGCAGAAACTCTAATTGATGGGTTTAAAAAAAAAGGATACAAAGTTGGGTGGGTAGGGAAGGTAGGATGAAACTGGAAGGAATGGGAGGGGAGGAAGGAGAGGGGTGAATGTGATCAAAATACATTGTACACAATTCCCAAACAACTAATAAAACGAGGAGGGGGGAAGCTGGGTGGGTTAAGACACTTGTGATCCCAGCACTGGGGGGGAGATACACAGGGTCCCTGGAGCTCACTGGTCAGGTTTCAGGCCAGTAAGGGTACTCTCTCAATAAAAGCAGGGTGCCACCTGAGGAACAACACCCGCTGCTGTCCCCAGCCTTCACAGGCATCTGCACCAGCATGCACACACACGCATGTGGACACACACAGCGTGCGCATGTGAGCAAATTTAAAGTCGGATTGTTGGTTCACACCTATAATCCGGAGAGTGAGCCAGCAAGCAGTGTTCAGCCCTGACTTCAGTCAGGGAAGGTAAGAGGAGGTAAGCCCACTCTTCTCCCATCTTTGGTAAGGGCGTTTTACCACAGCCACACAAGTAAACTAGAACAAGGAGAAAGGAACTAGTTACATTTTCAGACACCAGATAAAGAGCAAAAGAAGGATGCTGTGGAAGTATGCGGGGCATTTACCACCCTGTAATAAGATCCATTTATGAAAAATTGGGGGAAGAGTTCCCCTGTTGTGCCCAGATCTTAAGGTCCCCAAAGACCACCAAGAGCCAGACCATGTATGCAAGAGCAAAGAGCTTTATTCCAGCTTAAGCTTGGTCTCCCCATCATCACCAACACAGTGGATCAGAGAGCAGAGCTGCCAGGAGTCAAGTATGTTGTAGAATACATGAGGATATTTTTATTACAAGCTGGAGCTCAGGTTCACACCCTCACAGCCTCAGCAGTTGACAGTAGAGCCCTGAGCAGCTGCATGGCAGGGTTTTTATTTGGGGCTTGAGCAAGAACCCAGAATTCCCAGCTTAGCAGTTACAGGATTGGACGACATTCAGCAAGGGCAGGCTTGTTACAGAGTGATCTGCTAACTAACATAACTAATATTGAGTGAGCTCTCTCTGGACCTCAGGAATGTTAGGTCGGTGGGCTGCCCAGCACAGATGCCCCATCCTGAGATAAGATACCTTCCCATTCCCATCCAGGCTATTCCTAGGGTAGGGAATTTTATGGTTCTCTTATTTCTGGAAATAGTTCCTGGGACTGATGACTTTTGGGGGAGGGGGTCAGGCCTCTTCAAGACACTTATTCCAAAGGAAGGGGAAAGAGCAGGAAGTAAGACTTTGGGCAAGATGCAGAGGCACTGGCACCTTTCTTGCTTCCTGTTACAGGGAAAGGTGATCTTAATAGCAGCAGGCAGCTCGCAAGGTCACAGCTTGTTTCAAACAAGCCAACGGAAGCAGAGGCCTGTGGAGAAATGCAGAGTGTTATGACAAAGGGAATCATTAGCCCAGACATATTTATGTTCATTTTGCCTTCTCTCCTAAGAGAAATCTGTTGCTCCAGCCCTCGCGGGCTGATTACTATTCCAGAAGAATCCATCAAGAGAGAAAGCAACCTGGGAAGTAGAGAGTCCTTGGTGTTTCCAGATGACAGTGGCAGTCATGGCTGTTCCCAGCAGCTGGGCTTGAGGGTCCCTGGTGATAGGTGCCAAGGCAGGGCTGCAAGAGCTGGGGAGTGAGCGGGGCCCTGGACCCAACTTGGTCCAAGCCCAGGGACTCTGAAAGGACCACACTCCCAGATAACAGGGACCTTCTTGACTTGCTCCATAGGGTTCGGCACATTTAACACCACTCCTCTCAGTCTGGATGGGTCTCTGAGGCCTCATCCCTCTCTCCAGCAGCTTTTGGAAGCTGATGGGGAAGTGTTTTTTATCAACTCCCAAGGGCCTCAAAGCAAAGCTTTAGATCATAGTAGCTGTTGTCATGTCCTGTGTTTCGTGAGCTTTGATGGAGAGAGTCCTGTTGTTTAAGAAGGCCTTCGAAAGTATCCCCAGCTTGCATGCCACCTTTAGCTGCACTCTAAGCCAGCATCAGAGTGTAGTTTTTATCAGGAAGGCTGGGTGGGGGGCAGACACCACACAGCCTGCAAGCTCTTAGGACACAGGCAAGGACCCGGCCAGCCTCAGAGTCCTGCCCTGGCCTGACAGCCTTGACAGGGCCTGGGAAGGAGAGGGAACGTTCTCTCTGTCTCTGTCTCTCTCTTCCTTTCTCTCTCTCACACACAGCATCTACATTCCTGACTGGAACTCCAGGTTGTCCCTTTAATTGATTTTTGTTTGTTTCTTTCTTTCAAGTTTTCAAAAATGTGTGGATATCTTTTGAGCCACCTCCTCAGGGTGCATGCTGGCCAACTCTCCAGTTAATGAGCTGAGACAGAAACAGAGAGCCTCGCTCTCCACAACTACGGTGTGAGAGTGACCCAGCCATGGTAATAAAAAATATATGTTGTTAGTGCTGTGTCTCTAAACTAGGCGTGATTGGAAAGTGGTCACACTAGCTCACTCAAGCTGTGCATTGGGCACTACTGGCCATGGTTACAGCCTGGCCTGGGTCCTTCTTTCCCTACAGCTCTGACCTTGGCTTCGTGCTGCTCAGGCCTCTGACCAAGCCAGTCTCCAGCCAAGCTTGCCCAATCTATAACCTCTGTGCTTATCCAAACCGGATCAGCCTTTAGGGCCTGTGTGCTGCATTTTCATTCCTTCCACAAGCATTTATTAAGTGCCGATTGTGTGCTAGACTCTTTTCCATGTGCTCATTCTACAAGCATTCACTAGGTGAGTCAGACAGACATTGCATACTCACAGAGCATATCGTGTTGAAGGGTCGCAGCCAACTGGAAAGGCCACTCTGTGTCAATGACGGGTTGGGGGCTTAAGGATGTGTATGGGTAGCCTGGGAATGGTCACCACTTCTACAGAAGGTCTTACTTTTAAAGAAACATTTGGTGATTAGTCTTCCAAATATACATAGAATTAGACAAAACCATGTAATGACCTAGTATGAGCCCATCCCACAGCCAAGACACCTGCTGTCTCCCAGGCAGCTTCTTGCCTGTTTCCTCCTACTTGCCACCACATTCTGCTGTTGTTTTGGAACAAATTCAAGATTTATTCATGATACCACAATTTCTTCCTCGGCACTCTTCATCAGCTAGAGACGGAAGCTGACGAGGGAGCTGCTGGAGTGTCTCTGAGGCACCGAGCAGTCTGAATGTCTGCTAAGGCAAAGTTCAACTCTTGCCCTTCCGGGTCACAGGCTGCAGAGCCTCAGGATCGTCACTCAACCACTTCTCACCCCTCACAGTCAAGGCAAGGCCAGGGCTGCGCTCGTGGCTACACAGAGCGCGTTTGTAAAATGCCTAGCAGCATACCAGGTGAGTGCTCTGTTCATTTTCTCCTCTGGTCCTGATGTGTCCTAGGTGGACCTGAGGGTCCCACAAAGCAGTGGTGTGCTGACTGCCATGCTTCTACCTTCAGCTAAGTAAAGTGTAACGAGATGGGGCTAGAGAGAGGGCAAGTGCTTCCCCTGCAAGCATGGTGGCTCACAGTCCTCCCTAACTCCAGTTCCAGAGGATCCAATGTCCTCTTCTGGCCTCCGTGGCACCAAGCAGTCATGCAGCACACAAACATGTATGCAGGCAAATATTCATGTGCATAAACTAAAAATAAATGAGTCCTTTCTAAAAAGCCATCTGTGGCGATATGCTTATAATCTCCGTATTGTCAAAGCTCAGAAAGGTGACTCTCTGAGACTCACTGGCCACCTAGGCTACCTAATGGTGAGCTCAAGGCCAATGAGATACCCCGCCTCAAACCACAAAGTGATGATTCCTGAGGAACAACCCCCAAAGCTGTCCTCTGACCTTCACACACACACACACACACACACACACACACACACACACACACACACACACACAGCAAGAATGCCTTGGAACACAGACCACCTGCCCCGTTGACACCCAGCACAGAGCTGTCATAGTGAGCCCTCTTCTCTACCATTAGCCTCCCTCACCTGCTCTTTACATATTGTGGACCACCTACCACCACATGACCTCATTGAAGACAGAGGTCACACGAGTGTCAACAGGTTCAAGTCATGACACTGGCTTTACCTTTATAGCTTGTAGCTCACAGAGAGTGTGTGTGTGTGTGGTGGGGGTAGACAATGACACTTGGCAACAGGAACTGTGTGTACCCAAGCCAAGCACCCTCAGCTTGCTTTTAAAAGGCTTGACCTGCTTCTGGGAAAGCTATGAACACCAGGCTCTTCTCTACTGTGGGTGGCAGCTGGAGCTAAAGCCCGAATAGCTCATACAAATGTGGCCGACGCCAGAAAGGAGTCAAGGGCCTGGCTGCGACGTCTGGGGCCAGCTTGGTCTTAGACCTCACTGTATGTTTACAAGTTTTCCTTTGACAATTCAGTTTTGAAGATGGGCTTCATTAAAGGGCAATTATAGGTTAAGTGACTTGCTGGCTCGCTGCCTAATGTGGAAAACTCGACTGTGACAATCAGATAATTCTGAGATTAAGCAGCACAGCAATTGCTACTGAAAGCAGCAGCTTGGGAGAGTAGAAGACTCTGCCCCAGCCATGATCTCATCCCGAAGTACCGTCTGGGCAGGAAGTCTGCTTTCACGGGGCCAGGAGACTCTGGGGACCTCCAGCACTGGGGTGACCTCTTCTGGGAAAGGGAACTGGGAAAGGCAAAGGGCTTCGTGTTTGGAATGATGAGATGCCCCTCTTTATCGGACGCACCGCTTCTGGAGGCTTCTCTTGGGTACCGGGAACCAGCCTTTCTTGTCAATGTTGTGACCTCTGACCTTCGCTCTTCCTTGTCAATGCATCTTTGCTAATGTCCTCACAGATGTAGTCCATCTGTAAAGCTCCCTGACCTGCAAAGTACCACTACTTCATATTTTCTGGAACAATGCGCATTGTAGGAAACCTGCTGTCCTGTGTGAGAAATCCCCTCCAAACTGTGACTAATGTAAAATGAGGTTAATTATCCGTACATGGAACTTTCAGGCAAGAAAGTGTTCAGCTCAGACATGGCTGCATTCAGGGGTGTTGCGTAGTGCCTTCTCTTCTGCTTTTCTCCTGCTAGCATCAGCATTACTGGCTTCATAAGCACTGAGGTGTGATGATGCCAGCCAAACTCATGAAACCACATGGCTTTCTACTGACTCCTTTCAAGTACCTAGGATTTAACATGATTGGACAATGAAAGCCATGTGATTGGATGGATGCCTAAAAGCATTCCTAATCGCATGATGAATTGGTTACTTTCCTGCTGTGTGTGCTAAAATGCCAAGAGGGAAAGCAACTTATCGAAGAAAGTTTATTTTGGCTTACTGTTCCAAAGTAACAGAGTCTGTTGACAGCATGTGAGCAGAATCTGAGAGATGACATCTCAACCAAAGGCAGGAAGCAGAGTGAGCAAGCAGGAAGTGAGAGAGAATAGATGCACTTCCTCCAGCAAGGCTCTGTGTTCTAAAGGCTCCACAACATTCCCAAACAGCACCACCAGCTGAGGACCAAGTGTTCACGTATCTGAGCCCATGGAGACACTTCTCATTCAAACACCACAGATGCCCTTAGGATCCAGGACCACTTTGCACCACAGCGAGATGGGAGCTGGAACTGAGAGTGGTGGAGGAGTGGTGCCTCAAGAGGACACCAGAGTGTAAGAGGAAAGTAGAGACCAAGAAGCCAAAAGTTTCACATGCGTGCTTCTGGCTGTGCCTGCCAATGTTAGCGTTGTAAAGATCCTGTCTCCTAGGTGGGTATTTGGCTCGGGAAGAATGCTTCTGAGGAGTGGGTCTGTGCAATCATCACCGTGAAAAACTTGCTAGATCACACTCTCAGGCCCTCCCCGCAAACTGAAGTAGAGACTGGGGTCTGGTGACCGGCATTTTAGCACACCTCTCATGCACTTCAGATGGTCTGAAGTCTTAGGACTAATGCTGTGGGGCAAAAACTGTTATCCACAGGTTCATGCTCCCCTCGGCACCCACACCTGGAGGCTGGAGGGCAGCCTGAGCTGGTGAAGAGGAGCCTTTATCTCCACACAGTCCTGGGAGCACCCACAACAGTGACCCTCTCCTGCCGTGACGCTTTGTCCTGCTGCCATGTGAGGGCTCTGTAAAAAGTGACTGTTATGGCAGGGCTAGGGAGACAAGTCAGCTACTAAAGTGTGGCTGTACACGCTCAGGGTGAGTCCAGTCCCCAGCACTGACATAAAAACTTTCCTATGTGGTCACACACATCTGTAATCCTACCAATGGGGAGATGGACACTGGGGCTTATTGGAGAATCGGCCAAATCAGTGTGAAAACATGTATCTGTACTTACACCATACACACACACACACACACACACACACACACAGAGTTTTCTGAACACACTTGGGCTTCCAGCCCTGCCTTCCTTGCCTCCCAAGGTCCATACCCACATAGCACCTGAACATCAAAGAGCCCCTCACGCTCGCCTAGGGACAGGTCAGTTCCATGCAAAACAGATGACAGTAACAAACTGCCGTGCACGAGACACAGATGACCTGAAAGCATCAGGCCACTGTGGGGACTCTCCAGAAGAGCCTTAGAAGGTGGCCCCATGGCAGAGTGCCCTTGGAGCAGAAGGACAAGTGCTGAGCAGCGCTATCGGGAGAGGATGAGCCATGTGTCTGAAAGTCACTGGCTCGGTACCCCCAGCCTGGGTCTTTCTCCCCACAACCTTATAAAAGCTGTGACTCAAGCTCCACATGGCCACACGCCTGTTTTGTCAGTGTTTGTTCAGTGGCACAGGGCAGGCTCAGGGATAGGTTGAGAGGTTCTGATTTGATTGACGTTCGCTAGACCAAGTTCACAGGGTTTGGTTCCTAGGCAGCAGCCGGTTTTGTGGCATTGAACCTGGGGTGGGAGAGAAACAGAGCCTCAGGCCAGTAGGGTGGGAAGGAGGCATCTCTCATCAATGGGGTCATTTGTTTCACGAGGAGACACACTGCCCAGCTTCTGCTCTACCTTGCTGTGTTTCAGGACCTGGGACATCACAGGCTCCAGAGACCCACTACTAAGGAGCACTGGGCATTTAGAATGTCTCCAGCTCTCATCTCCCAGGTGGAACTTAGGCCAGATTCAGAGTGCGCAAAGGGTCAGTGGCCTGACAAGGCACACCAAGACCAGATGTGCTTCCTCTTGCTCATCGAAAATATCCATGAGACGCTGGAGGCTGAGTAGACCCGGCCCAGCAGGCAGGAGCTGAGGCAGTAGACATGGTCAAGGACCAAGAGCAGCTCCAGGGCTTAGACAGGCTGAGCAGCCAGAAGTCAGAGTACACACCCCAAGTAACAGGAAGCGCTCAGCTCACTGGGCATGAGGTGAGCTCAGTGGGCAGCTACCACAGGACAGAGGCCTAAACATTTGGCTGGAGATGAGGAGGGCAGTAACTCACTGTCAAAGCAAGCATGGCATCACATTAGTCATGCTGACAGTGACGCAGGATAAGCTTGCTGGGGCACTTGGCACTTCATTGAAGCCCACTCCCACTGGCTTAATAAATGCTTTCGATGAATACATCTTTATATCACAAATGTGGAAACTGAGGCATGGAAAGCTTGGGTCCTTGACGCAGAACTGACAAGAAGTACAGCTGTATTTGAACAGGGCCAGCTCCGATCTGAGGTCCAGGCCTTGGTGGATTTCTGACCGGTCCTGTACACATTTTCAATCACATAGATAATGACCAGGGGCCTTAGCAAAGTCCCAGCAGCTGCTTTTGAGGTCTTTTCTCTTTCAGGTTTTGATGTTTTCATTGAAATGCTGGTGTATTAGTTGGGGCTCTATGGGAGAGAACGGATAGATTAAGTACCTATTAAAAGGAGATTCATTAGGCCGTCTTACCTGATAGGGGCTGGCTGACCCAAAGGTGGCTGTCTGAACAGTGGAGAGGCTGAAGGGCCAGAAGCTACTCAGTGCACAAGCCTGGAGGCCTTAGCAGCACTAATGTGGCAGGAAGGCCTAATTCCTGGGAACTACCGGATCTCAGTCCACACTACAAGGCTGAAGGAGCTGGGTCCCAGTGTCAGTGGGACATGGCTGACGTGAGGGCAGCAACAAAATCGATGGCGTGGTTCTCGGCTTTCCTAACACTGCGGCCCTCTGATACAGTTCCTCATGTTGTGGTGACCCCCCACCATAAAATTATTTTCATTGCCACTTTGTAACTGTAATTTTGCTGCTGTTATGAATTATAATGTAAACAGCTCATATGCAGGATATCTGCTACACAACCACTGTGAAAGGGTCATTTGACCCCCACAGGGGTCATGACCTACAGGTTAAGACCCACTTGTAAACAAGATGTGAGAGGAAGTTGACAAAAGGTTGTGCCAGGATAGTGCTCTTCCACTGATGCATATTCCTGGCCCTTCCATCCAGCGTCAAGGCGGCCACTCGTCCAGCCTTCAACCTGCAGACCATCTATCTTAGGAGGAGGCTGGGAATTTTGAAGCAGATGGCCATCAGCATCAGCCCTGAAGTCTTCAGTGTTTATGTCCAAGAGACAGCATCTCCTTACCTGTAACCATGATGCCACCATCACACCGCACAATGATGCCATCTGCTCCCCAACTCATGGTTAAGGGCCTCTGGTCACTTGACAACTGATTTCTTCTAATCAAGAATGAAGTGAGGGGGCGAGAGGGATGGTGCAGGGATTAGGAGTACTTGCTGCTCAGTCACGAGGACCTGAGTTCAGATCCATGCTGGGTGGCCCACAAAGCCTGTAACTGTAGCTGCAGGAGATCTGACCTCTTCTGGCCTCTTCCTGTACCGCACACACTCTACACACGCACATATGCAGATAAAACAAATCTTCAAAGTATAATCAAATGAGATGTAGCCCTTAAAGTAAATGCTGAATTATTTGAATCTCTCAGATCCCCATTTCCCCTTCCTCACTTCATGCAGATAGATTGTCACACCTTATGTAGATGGGAAACTGAAGCATGCCTCTAGGTCTATCCGTTAGCAAGGGACAGAGTCAGGACAAGGCCCCAGCTGGGTCTATAGTTCACGGCGGCTCATCAGAGCCCCACTCTTATTCATTCTCGGCTATTTTTGCACCAGCAGAGAAGTTGGTACAATGGGCATCCTCCAGCGTGTGAGTTCTCAGGATATAATTCACTTTAATCTTTTAAGCATTTGACAGTATTTGCTCGAAAGAAGGAGCAACAAGTACATAATTATTGCACTAATTAAGCTGCCAAAAACACAGGCGTGCAGGAAGAGCACCTTTGAAACGGGGGCCCACGACGCATTAGCATCTGCTGTAAGCTTATTAATCACCTAACAGGCAATTAGCAAGCTGTTACTGTTTGAGGCTGCTATGTAAATAAATTCTTGGGTTAATTTCTTCCTCTGATAATAAAGAAAACATTATGAAAATTAGCTAAGCGACAATGTAAATGATCTTCACTGTTAATTATACGACAGTGTTACATATGCAAGGACCCCAGAGCTGATAAGGGCCCTGGCTCCCTCCCTCCCCATTGCCCACTCCCAGCCCCCACCTTGGCTGTATTGCTTTATAAAATAAAAGTGTTGACACAGGTAAGGAGCAGAGGGGAGCCCTGGGGACTGAAGTCACAGCTGTTAGCCTAAAGCTTGCCCAAAGCAACCGTCAGCTCCACAAACTGGGACGTTCCGAGGCCCCAGCCCTAAGTGTGGCCAAGGGCTGGGCCAGTGACTCCTTCAGGAAAGGAGCAAGGGGAAGGGGTGGAGGGCCAGACCAAGGCCTCCAACTCATGGCTACCAATTCCCAGGAGCCACTCGTCAGTGCTGGATGAGAGCTCTGGATGGATGTCATTGTCACTGTCCACCGCCTGGTAATTCCAGAGCATAGTACACTGCTAGACAGGGCCCACTTGGCTCCTCCATCTGGTCAGGAATGTGGGGTGATGCAGCATGAACCCTGACCCCAGAGTTCAAGCCTCTACCATTAGTGGCCATGAGGTCTAAAGAATCAGGCTTCCCTCAGTCTGTTTCCTCTACAAAACAGAGGTGATGGGATGGGGGGGCGGACCCCTTGGATTCAGGGTTCTCTGGGAAAGCTCAGAACCTCAGCCCTTACGTGAATGCTTGGTGGGCGTGGTAACTGCCTGTAATTCTAACACTCCGGAGGCAGAGACTGAAGATCCCTGGCACAAGGTGGCCGGCTATGCTAAGTTGGTGAGCTCTCTAGCCAGGGAACATAAGGAGAAGAGCAACCAAGCAGGACGTCTGGTATCAGCCTCAGGCCTCCACATACATGTGCACACACATGAAGGCACACCACACACACTCATGAACACAAATACTACACACACACCCTGCTTCTCTGGAGGAGACGGTCACACCTCCATGGCTTTGTCTTCAGTGGACAGTGGCACAGGGCGGTCCTCCCAGAGTCCCTGCACAGAGATGCCCACGCTCAGAGAGCAGATAAAGTTCATTGTCATCTGCAGCTTTGATCTGGCCCTTCAAACCGACAGCAGTTCCACATCGGGCTCTGAGCAATAATGAGAGCCTAGAGAAGAAGTGTGTGTGTGTGTGTGTGTGTGTGTGTGTGTGTGTGTGTGTGTGTG
>NW_026596039.1:22341409-22382978 GCF_907164565.1 Psammomys obesus | reverse complement strand
GTGTGTGTGTGTGTGTGTGTGTGTGTGTGTGTGTGTGTGTGTGTGTGGTGTGATACTCAGCCCCACCTATCATTACAGCCAACCACAATGGGCAAAATAGGGACAAAGTCAGCACCTGGCTTTCTGAGAAGTTGGGCTCTGGACATTTGGAGGGAGGTTGGAGGGGCCTAAACAAGTCCTGTGAAATGTCATGCAGTGGCTGAGCCAGACTCTGGGTCACATGGAAGGCTGGTCTTTGCTTATGAAGGCTCTGAGTGCATCCACACATATACACAAAATGACATTCAAACAAGCAGAAATATCACACTCCACCTTTGCACTGGCAAACATCAGAAGGGTGCTGACGCTGCTCTGGCGAGGATGGGGCAGGTAGGCAGCTCTGGCATCCCTGTGAGGAGGCCTGCGGTCCAGCAGCTCTGGAACGCAGCGTGGCAACCCCTATCAAGATGCCAAGTGAAAGCCCCTTCTGCCCAGCTCTCTGTTTCACGTTCTTTAGCTGATCAACTCCCGGGGCTGCACAATGACTTATGCATGAGAATATTCACTGCCACTATAATTATAATACCAGGAGACTAGTGACATCCTAACGTCCATTAATAGGACACTTTAATAAATTACAGGCATCAACAGGACGGAATGCCATGCAGCCATTCAGACACATTCCAGTGCCCTGTGTGCCGAGACACACTGTTATATTAAACAGGGTGTGTGTCACAGAAGACCACCATGCCTGTGAAAATAATCCTGCGCTGTATGTATCATGCACATCGTTTGTTGGTGAGTATACAAGCTCACCATTTAACAGAAGGCTTGGCAGAAACACAGATTTGCCTCTGGTTGGCCTTGGGAGGTGGACAGCAGAGAGAGTAAGCCTTATTGGCCTTAATATATATGTCACCAGCCATCTTCACGCAGTCATGAGTTTTTGTGTGCTCCAGTCCATTTCACCGAGGTACTACTTTGCCTGCTACACTTCCTTTCTCCTTCACCCTAGTGCCCCAGAGGACACTATCAGCACAGCGTGCCCTGCCCATATATAGACCATTCATAGCCCACTGGTGAAAGGGCCTGACCAATTTGTCCACTGTACTGGTTGTTCTGAAAAAGACGTTTAGTAAGGCTTCTTGGGAACTGATGCCCTGGCCATCAGGTGCCCTTTCCTGTGGCCAGTTCAGCCCTGGGCCCTCAAGGGACTTGGGCAAAGACAAGCCCTTTTGTGAGTTTGGATTTTTCCACGGAGTGTATCTGCTGATACCTATATCTGTAAGTCATATATATGCACATATGACATGCACTAGGATATAGCTCTGAATCCCCAGGGGGACATTAGAATATACTACACACACACTTGTATTCTTGTCTGACTGCCTCCCCACTTAAGGAGGCATCATCCCTCAGGTTGAGTCTTAGCTTGCCCACAGGGGCCGCCAAACAAGCCTTTGTCTCATGACAGCACCCTCATAAACCTGAGCGGCAGCTCACGCCTCTTACTCTTGCCCTCTTTTTCCAGGCAGAGGTCTTTACCGCTCTAACAGGGTTCTGGCAGGCTCCCTCAGGCCTTCCACAACTCAGCCAGTCTCCTCTTTACACTCTTCAAACCTTGATGTGCTTTTTAATCTGTGACACCTAGAAATAAGTGAAAATTCTGGAAAGCAGCCAAACAGTACAGGCCAAAAATGAGGCTGTCACTCTCTGACTGTGGAGATGGCAGCTCTGGTGAGGCTACTGAGAGGCAGGCCTGCTTGTTTGGCAGCTGGTACACACACACACACACACACACACACACACACACACACACACACAGCTTAGACCATCTACTCGCCAGCTCCCCCATCCTCTACTTAGGCCTTCAAGCCTCTGAACCTAAATCAGAGCCAACTCCCACTCCACCCAGGTCCCACGTGTCCTTGCTGCGCACCGCTCTAGTGCAGGCCTGCCAGGGTTATGGAGGACTTTGGTCTTGTGGTGGCTTCACCTCAAACCAATGGGTCTATGTCTTTGGAAGGGAAGGGAAGGCGACATCCAGCCTTCCATCGGAACACCTGTTACTTCTCTCAGTTTTGTCACACACACCTGTACCCACCAGAAGGATCAGGTGACCCACACACACACACATGCTCAGGGACAAGGTGACACGCCCAGTGAGCTTTAGGTTGAAGTTGGCCCAGCCCTTAACTTGTTTGGCCTGGCTGAGCCACTGAGCTATGAAAGTACCAAATGTTTCAGAGCCAGCCTCCATGGGTGACCATCCTCTGCTCGCCCTTCTGTCTTTTGCTCCAGCTGGCTCAGACTTGGGGAAACACCAGCATGGGAGGCTGAAATCTAAGCAGGGTATGGCCTGTTGATCCCAGCCCTGCCGGGACAACGGGCCTCACTCTGTTGCCTCCTTTTTGTCTCCATCTCTGTCCTCCTCCTGTTTTCTCTCTCTTTACATTTTTGAGATGAGGGTTCACACAGCCTAGCTGGCTTCTAAGACCTTATGTAGCCAAGGTTGGTGTTTGAGCTTGCATTCTATTGCTATGATAAACAAACACACACACAAACAAGAACTACAGGGGGGAAGGGTTTATTTAATCTTTTGGTTTACAGTTCATCATGAAGGGAGGTCAAGGTAGGAACCTGGAGGCAGGAACTGGAGCAGAGACTACGGAGAGATGCTGCTTACTGGCTTGTATCCATGGCTCACTCAGCCTGCTTTCTCAAATGACCCAACACCACCTTTCCAGGGCTGGCGCCACCCGCAATGCATTGGGGCACCCCATTTCTATGCCCTGTAGACTCACCTACCGGCCAGTTTGTTCTCAGCTTCCTTCTTCTCAGGAGACGTTAGCTTGGGTCAAGTTGAGAGAAAGAACTAGCCAGGACCCTTGGCCTTGAACTCTTTAGGCTCCTGCCCCCCTTCTCCAGAGCTAGGGTTCTGGGCATACGCCCCATTCTTGGCTCATCTGGTCTCTCGAACAACTGTGTACACACATGTACACGAATGTCCTTGCATGACCCCATAGCTTGGTGATAACAATGCTTCTACTGACCACAAGGAACAGCAGCTGCTTGCTCCCTGAAAGCAACCCCAGAACCCCATATCAATGCTGTTGACCTAAGGAAAGAGAGGGGCTCGCTTGCTCTGCCTCGTATTGGGCCTAGTTTTTATTTCCACTCGGTTTCCAAAGCTCAGTTCAATTTGAAAGATCATGTTGAGCACCTTGGGAAGCCCTGCTTCCAAAAGTACGTGCAACAGGGATCAAGGGAAAGAAGTAAGAGAAACGTACGTGAGATTGCAAACAGTGGGGTGTCTACATGTATGTACACATGAACGTGCAGGGGCACCTGTGTGAGTGAGTGTGAGCAAGCCAGAGGCCAGCCTTGGCTATCACTCTGTCGTCCTCATGGGCTCTAAAGACAGTCTCTCATTGGCCAGGGGCTTGCTCAGCTTGCTTTTTCTGCACCCAGGACCCCCAGCTGGGGAGTGGCTGACAGGCCTCCACATCAGGTACTAGTGAGGCAACTGCCCGCAGCCCAGTCTTACCGAGGCGCTCTCTCACCGGAGGCTCCCTCCTCCCTGATGACTCTAGCTTGAATCAGACTGACATAAATTAGCTAGGACCACCCAAGAACTGGGCGAGGCTGGAGTAGGTGTGGCTTCTAAACTGTGTGAGCTTTTTCAATCACGCCACAGATGGGAGGCAGCAGACACCCTGTTTAGTCCCACAGAGGGACAGGAAGCCCCCCTCACTTCCCCACCCCGTCTTCATCTGGATTTTCTTATTCACTCACTTTTTTCTGTGGGGGGGGGGGTAGGGGAGGGATTCCCTTCAAGTCACTGTCATCACAGTGGCCCTCCAGAAGGTCACAGGGCTCAGCTCTCTGCAGCTCCAGAGATTCCAAGCCCGCTCCTGTGGGACCTGGGAGGCAGACAGCCAGATTGCCTCCTGCAACCATGCCAAGGACCCCTACTGTGCTGTTCCCCAGGACAGGGCTCCATGGGGTGGCCCACTCAACACAGAGACCCCCTGTTTCCCTGGACTGTGGAGCCAGCTCCCCACACCTGGGCCTGGCTGTGTCAGACCAGGAGCCTGACCAACTGAAATATTGACCTGCGTCAGCTAAAAAGCGTTTGGTGGTTTGTTTTCCCTCAAAGGTTTTGGAAATTATAAACTCCCTTCCGCTTCACACCAGCCTGCTGAGGGTCTTTGCCTAGCCCCACCTGCTTTATTGGTTGGTAAGTGAGTCACAAGAGACGTTCACATTTGGGGTCTGGCTCAAGAATCAAGAGACGCACAGTGAGCTCTGGCGTGCAGTTGAGCACAGTTTGAGGCTTAGGTTCAGGAAGGAGGGAGGGGAGAGGGAGAGAGAGTAGCGCACAGAGCAGGCTGTTCATGAGGGGGCAAGAAAGGACTCAGTCACGCTTGTGTTTCCACCTCCCTCTCCCACACACCCCAAACCCTACTGGCATGGCCAAGCCTGGGCCACATTTAGACCAGGAAGCCGGGCCTGAAACCTCAGTGAGTCTCCAGAGGGCAGCTTGGTGTGATTGATTTTGAAAGTATGACAGCAAAACAGTTAATAAAAACCCAATAGCTCTGTAGAGAAGTGCTTTCCACACTGCCTAAATGAATGCTATTCATCACAACGGAGCAAGGCGCTCTAGCCCTGTGCACAAGGGGTGCGTGCCTGTGTGTGTGTGTGTGTGTGTGTGTGTGTGTGTGTGTGTGCCACCTTCCTGTCTGCCTAAGATCTCTAGTGGGGAATTAAAGCCTGCTTCATTGTGTGTGTGTGTATGCATGTGTGTGTCAGGGATGCACATATCTGAGCAGGCACACGTGTATATTGAGGCCATGGGACAGCATGGAGTACTGTTCCTTAGGAACCATTCAGCTTTTGTTTTATGACAAGGTTTTAGGCAAGGCTTGGCTTTAGACATAGGCTCTGGGGATCAGCTCAGTGCTTGCAAGGTGAGCTCTTCATTGACTCAGCCATCCTCCAGCTCACAGTCTGACTTCTTCACAAGGGTAGTGCTCCAGGTGTGGTCCTCAGCCAGTGCCAGCACTGCTGGGGAGCAGGTTCCAAGTGCCAATGCTCCTCTGCCCTCCTGCTTGCAGCTCTGAGACCCTGCCAAGGCCCAACGATGTGTTCTGACAATCAGTTCGGATAGAGGTCAAGTGTGTGCTTCCAAGCTGCAAAAGCCCACAGCAAAACTCAGGTTTCTGGAGATCTCTCCCAGAGCCAGTGTACAAATTCAGACAACACAGGCTTTGTCCTATATTGACAAGGGTTCAAGTTTAAGAAGAAAAGAAGATGTCAAATGCCCAGGGATTGAGATCTAAATAGCAGCTGACAAGGAAGCAGCTGAGATGGGAGAAGGCTAGGCCCAGGCTTGACCTGTGGCTCAAGAGAGCAGGATGTGAGAGGATCGACAGTTCAAAGGTCAAGGGTGTGTGTGCCAGATGCCTACATTCAACAGGACCTAGCCCAGGCCAGCTGTGCAGCCTTCATCTGCTCCCTCTTGTTTAGTCTCCTCGCTGATGATCTTCTCTTGTGGGGTTATTAGAAGATAGACTCAGTGAGACTAAAATTCTTATCAAAGGCCCCTTCCCATCCACAGGCCGTCGGGGTGCCCTGGCTTTCATTGTCCCCTTGGGTCAGAGACATGCGTCTCTGTTGACCAATTGCCAGTGGCCTGGGCTTCTTGGAAAAGCAGAGGGCCCGTGGCAGAGGCTTGAGGATGGTGCCCTGGCTCCATCAATGCCAGTGGCATTTACCACAGGCGGTGGCCCCACACAGCTGCACGCCTTCTGCCTGTCAGCTCCCACGAGAGGGAGCAGAGGCCACCAGAAAAGCAAAAATGGACATGAGGATGGAAGAGAGGGAGAAAGCAAAGACACACAAGCAAGGAAGAGGCTAAATGGACAGCAGGGGTGGAGGGAGGGGTGAGGACTGGTTAGTTTTGTCAACTTGATACAAACTAGAGTAGAGCCACCTGGGAAGACAAAGCCTCAGCTGAGGAATTGCCTACATCAGATTGGCCTGTGGGCATGTCTATACGCACTATTTTTTCTTGATTAGTGATTAGCGATTGGTTTGTTCCCCTGTGGGCGGGGCCATCCCTGAGCAAGTTATTTGAGCTAAGCAATTTCTCAATCAAATCATTTGTCTCTTTCGACTGCAGGCTGGTCAAGCTGGCAGTAAAAGCTAAGTAGGACATCCGGTCTTTCCTTGGACCTGAAGCACAATGGCTGCCTAGGTTGGTTGGCCAGCAAGCCCCAGAACTCCTGTTTTCTCAATCTCCCATGTGCTGGGCGTAGAGGCACACATCACTACAGCGGACATTTCTGTATGGGCACTGGGAATCTGAACTCAGAGTCTCAGCTCTTTACCAGTTAAGATATCTCTCCAGCCCCAGGGGTTATATATTTGTAGCAATATTAAGTCCTGGGGGTAATGCCTAGATTAGCAGGAATCAAATCAACCGTAGCGAGGCCCCCCCCACAAGCACATTTGCCCAGTTGTTTGCGTTCAGCAGCCCCAGCCAGGCAGGTCATGGATACTAGAACTGAACAAGCATTTGGGAGAAGTTTCATCCAGGGACCCTTCCTCCTGTCTGCACAAGAGCTGATATGACAAGACTCTGGACCCTACCGGGACACACAGCCACTCTGAGTGCTATAGTGAATCCCTGAGAAAGCCCAGCCCTGGCCCTCCAAGACCCCTTCAACCTTACACAGTTTCTGCATGGTCTGTCTAGGCCAGGGCCACAGGCTCCTGGATCTGACCCAGAGAAGTGAGAGCTATAGCCCAGTTAATTCTCTTCCTTCCATCTAGTTCATCTCTTTAGAGGGGACTCTGACTTTTGGTGGGTACAACCCTGGCCCCCTCATTCTCTTTTGCCCACCTGACCCCACAGGTCCTGGAGTCTGATTAATATCCAGGAAGGACCAGATGGCTTTAGAAAGATCCCTTGGTATCTTAGGGTTTCTATTGCTATGATGAAACAGCATGACCAAAACAACCTGGGGAGAAAAGGGTTTGTTCCACTTATACTTACACAACACAGTATATCACTGAAAGAAGTCAAGACAGGAACTCAAGTTGGACAGGAACCTGGAGGCAGGAGCTGATGCAGCGGTCATGGAGGATGCTGCTTACTGGCTTGTTCCCATGGTTTCCTCAGCCTGCTTTCTTACAGAAGCCAGGACCATTAGCCCAGTAATGATATATAATGGGCTGGGAATTCCTACTTCAATCCCTTATTTTAAAAAGTATCCTAGCCAGGCATACTTTTAATCCCAGCACTCAGGGAGGCAGAAGCAGAGATAGCTGTGAGTTCCAGGCCAGTCTGATTTACAGAAAATGAGTCCAGGATAGCCAAGGCTACACAGAGAAACCCTGTCTCAAAAAACAAACAAACAAACAAACAAACAAAATGTACTAAAGACTTGCTTTATATCCTGATCTCATGCAGGCGTTTTCTGAACTGAGGCATTTTCTGAACTGAGGATTCCTCCTCTCTGATGACTCCAGCATAAGTTGACATAAGAGTAACCACTACACTTGGTCTCTGGGGACATTGTGAAAGACACAAGAGTCTGGTCACTCTCAAGAAGATGTCCAGCCCCTCAGCCTGGGCAGCTCCTTAGCTCTGCCTGGGGGCCCAAGAATGGACTGCCCTGCTTCCCCAGGGGTGCCCTATGGGGATAAGGGTTATTTGTGAGTAAAAAAGAGAGCAGGTTCAGGGAGGATCCAAGGAAGCCTTCTCAGCTCCTCATTGGGAACTAACTTTTAGAGGTAGGTGACTGGGGACTCAGAGTCTAGGGCATTGTGTTTCCTGGGATCTGTGACTCTTTGAGTGGCTGTTCTCCAGGTCACTGATTTTCCAGCAATTTCCCTATGAAGATGAGCTATCAAAGCTCCAGACAGGAAGGAAAGCCTGTGTGCTTGGCTCCCAGAAGCTGACTGAAGCAGGACATGGGGTGTGTTCTGTATGGAATGGTGGTGGGTGACTTTAGTTTAAGGAAAGCAAGCTGCTGCCCCAAGGGAAAAGGGAGGCCGTGTGCCCAGGGATGAGCAGGCTCCTGCAGACCTTTGTGAGCCCAGTCTCTGGATGGAGGCCAAGCTAGCAGGGTGATAGTCAGAATGATAGGTACCAACCCCTTCCAGCTCCCCTCTGCCTCCCCCTGGAGACAAGCCTTTCCAGGTACAACCCCATCCCACCATGGTGCTTGCCAGATGTCTCTTGTTAGCTGGATGCAGACATTCTACTTCAGTTAGGCTTCCGTGTTTGATGAGCATTAGGAAAACAAATGGAGGCAGGCAAGCATGGTGGTACATGCTTCTAATCCCAGCACTACGCAGACTGAGGCGTTTGAAGCCAGACTTGGGCTACACCTTGAGAGAGGTGAGGTAGGAGAGAGCAGTCTGTCTGCAGCCCAGCTGGTAGGATTCTTGTCCAGTGAAACCCTGGGTCTGATCCCCAGCACCGCATACACCAGCACGTCTGAAATCCCAGCACTTAGCAGATGGCGGGAGGAAAACGAGAAGTTCAAGGTTGTCCTTGGGCACAGAGGGGATTTGAAGCTATCCTGTGCTACATGAGACCTGTGTCAAAAAAAAAAAAAAAAGAAAGAAAAAGAAAAAGAAAGAAAGAAAGGAAAAAGAAAAAGAGAGACAGAGACAGAGAGAATATATCAAATGATGGGTTTTAGTGGACTTATTGCCACAGATGGGTCTAAATTAAAGTGCTGGCTTAAGGAAATAAAACAAATCATTATTCAGGTGGCATGTCAGTAAGCCTAAAAGCATGATGGGACATGGAAGGCTAGAGTCTGGGGAACTGTTGGGCAGACAGCATTATATCTCCACAGCTGGACAGCGGCTGTTAGGTCAGACTCTGCCCTGCCCCACCTAGCGCTTCAGTCGCTAGCAAAGTGGCAGTGAGCCCACACTTACCTGAAGCAGCTTCTTAGGAGCCTTTGGGGATTTGTGGGAGAAAGGGGACTGCTTTTCGTGCCCTTTTGTCAGCCTTACTCTGTGTTTGGGGGGCCAGACTCCTAAGAATCTAGAGAAACTGAGCACCACAGTGTTATTCCCCCAAAATCACAACCTGAGTGCCCAGGGGTGCTAGTGTAAAGGCTTCTGAGATGGGCTCTGCGGCCTGGTTGCTAGGAAGCAGAAGGCTGCTGGCACCAGCGGGAGGAGCCAGGGCATCCATGCAGACCTTCAGCCTGTCGGAGAGGCCCTCTCCTCCTGCAGAGACCCCCGGTGGAGAGTGGAAAGACAGATGCCCCAGGAAGTGCTTCCGGGACTCTGTAGCCCCTGGGGCTGTCCTCAGGTCACCAGCGGCCCTCTGCTCCATCACCTGGATTCTCTCTGGGCAGTCGTGGCCTAGGGGAGAGGGGCCTGCGGATAAAGAAGGATGCTCCCCCAGCACTGTGCAGCAGGCTCGGGGCTGCAAAGGCAGCTACCCCCAATGCATTAGCTTGTCTTCGCCTGGGAAATTACTTCAGCCCGGCATCATTTTTTATGTGCCTGTTCAATAAAATAATTATTGATGGCCTCATCCATTTAAGTCACAATCAAAATAGCAGCCGGGATGGGACAGCCCTATATTATATCACCCGAGTGAGAACTATTTTCTATCAATTCACAAATACATTCACATTTAAGTGAAAAATTATGCTATATGGGATCAAATATATCAGAGGCTGGGAGCCAGGAGGGAGGGAGGGAGGGTCTGAGGGCATCTTCATTATTCAGTAGGAGAGTGTGGGAGAAGGGAGTGTCTAAGGGGCCCCCTGCCTGCCAGTGAACACTGGGAGGAGAGAGCAGGGTCTCCCCACTGGATCCCAGCAGGAGCCAGAAGAGAAACTATCACTGGCTTTCCAAGGAAGGAAAACTGAACCACAGCAAATTAGACAGATGTGTCTACATGGCCCTGGGTGTTGGCAATCATGTGTCAATCATCCAGCAAGAATCCTGTGTGTCTAAGATGGTTGGACAGTAGGGGTGGAGCAGGGCAGAGACAGAAGGAACAAAGAGAGAAAGACAAGAGAATGGGTGAGAACAATCGCTGTTCATTCCTGCTTGAGCCAGCCCCACCCAGCAAGGGCTTGTCACCTAGCTGCCTGGCCCCTCTGAAAAGCCCTTGTGGCAGGTCATGGTAGGCATCGCCTCTGTCAGAGCGAGGGCATGAGACTCAGAGAGGAAGATCCAGTCTCCCACAGATGCACAGCTTGTCAGGGAACAAAGCCAGGCCTGGCATCAGGTCTGCAGGACGTCAGACTGTACTGGAGATGCCTTGCTGGGCAGCCACTAGTGGACAGTGGGATGAGGGCTGAGCAGAGGGGGACAGAACAAGAGCTGTTTGTTTGGTTATTGTGGCTTTTGTTTTGTCTGTGTTTTGGAGAGGAATATGCTTGTTTTGATGTGTTTTGGATGAGAACTTAGCAGAACTGAGAAGAAATGAAGGTCGCTGTTGCTGGCTAGATCCAGGAAGTGATATGAGCTGGCAAGGCATAATAGGTCCCTTCACCTACAGAGTTTTCCTACAGGCATCCGTATCACCACCACGTTGCTCCCCCTTTATCACTTCCTGTAGAGCCATCATCAGGTCTGCTCAGAGCCAGCTGAAGCCTGAGGTAAGGAGTTCCCATGGTGCCGGTAGAGTGGGGAAACACTGGGACCAGGCAACTCCCACACCATGGCAGCCTGCCTGGTATTTGACCTTTTCTTGCCTCTTTTAATTAACAAGAGGCCTTTCATTGGCATGAAGCTACCTGTCAAGGCATTACACTGGCAGGGTTAATCTTGGAAAATCCTGACCTCATACACAAACATGATATCTCTCCTTAGCCCTTGATACCTGTCTTTCCTACTAGGGAGACTGTCAGTAACTCCGTTAAGATTGTCCAGGCAAGGCCAGCAAGGTGGCCTCATGGGTAGGAGCACCTGTGGAAGAGGCTGAGTTCCATGCCCAGATCTTGTGTGAAAACCTAAATGCAAGGTGGAGCGTTGTGGTTCATGCCTTTAATCCCAGAACTAGGTCAGCCTGGTCTACATAAAGAATTCCATACAGTGAGAGCTGCAGAGAAGATCTGTCTCCAAAAGCTAAAACACAATAAACACAAAATAAAAAAGTCTACACAGAGAAACCCTATCTCAAACCGTGTTCCCCCAAAAGAAAATAAATAAATAAAGAATGAATGGATGGATGAATGAATGAATGAATGAATGAATGAATATTGGATCAATGGCATGCTTCTTTAATTCCAGCAGCTCTAGCCTGGAGTGAGTACAGCAGAAACTGCAAGAGAGACCCTTCCTCACAAAGCGGCACTTAAGAGCTAACCCACATCTCCAAACACAGTCACACTGTCACTAGCGGGGCAGGACTTTAATATAGGAGCAATGGACAGGAAAGGGCAGCCATTCAGCCCACCCACCTAAGAAACAGCAGCACTGGGGCTCAGGCCCCGTGTCTCAGCCATATTCCACCCAAGTACAGACGAGAATGGGAACAGGTGGCGTGAGCACCCGCAGCCCACGCAGAGGCCACACACCCAGCAGGCTCCTCTTGACCCAGAACAGCAGCACACACACCCCCAACCCTGATGGGGGTGGGGGAGAACAACGAAGACCGGGCAAGACAGATGAGCGGCGGAGGGGGGAAATGGGGAGGGATGAGGGATGGACGCAGTTGCCCGTAGGGGAAGGTTGGTATCAGGATGGCTAACACATGAGTGACAGCGGGTGGCTCTGGGTGAAGGGGCAGGTGCAAGGGCTGCCTTTGGTTGGCAGGAACAAGCCAGGTGCCAAAGACCTTGTCCTCGGCCATTGCCCTGGGGTCTCTCTGGTTTGTTTGTATCTTCCTTTTAAGACGTAAATCATACCTTTAATCCCAGCAGTTGGGAGACAGAGGCAGGCCCATCTATGTGACTTCTAGACTAGCATGGTGTACACAGTGAGTTCCAGAATAGCTAGAGCTGTGTAGAGAAACCCTGCCTCAAAAAAAAAAAAAAATTAACACAAATAGTCTTATTGTACGTTAGGCTGGCTTCGAACTCCTACATCTGCCTCCTGAATAGCTAGGATTCCAAGTGTGCTACCACACTCTGCTGACAATTTTGGTTTTATCAATTAAGCAAAATTTATATATTATAAACCAACCGTTCAAAGGGGTGGTTTGAATTTAAGGAATATTTAAGGGATCCTGTGACCATTACAAAGTCCGTTTAAAAACATTTCAGGGATGGGAGAGGGGCTCGCTGGCTACTAACACTTTCGGTGTAATTGTGAGGCCTGGCTTCAGGTCACCACAACCTACATAGAAATCGGTGGACATATTGTGTCCTGCAAGGGTCTACAATCCCAGTAGTCTTAGGGAGCTCAGGGTCTGCTAGCCCAGTGAGTAAGAGAGCCTGAGACCCTGTGTGTAATTCAAAATAAACAAACACATACACACACACACACACACACACAGGAAACAGGAAAGCTGTTGAGGGAGACATTCACTGTCAGCCTCAGGCACTGAACACACACTCATCACAGAGCCTCACACAGGCACCACCGGGCAGCCACTGACAAGAAGAGGCGGCTGGGAATGCTGGGACATGGCTAGAGGAACCACAAACAGATGTCTGAGGGATGTGTAGGGTGCTGTGTCGCCCTGTCTAACCACCAAAATGCATGTACTAGATCATGCTTCTCAGGGATGCAGCCGAGACGGCATGTCCTGCAGGGGTTCCTTTTCACCTCAGGAAGAAGGAAAAACAAAGCATCCTGAAGTCACGGAGGAGAGTGATCACACAATTTCAGCAGAAAAATTATCTTTAAAAAGGTTTCCCCGGGAGCTCTCTGAGGAGGCTCGTTTTTTTTTTCTTTCCTCGTCTCTTTTTCTTTTGTTCCAATGGGATCTCAATACGTGCCCCAAGCTGGCCTCCTCGTCTTCTCAGGTACGGGGTTACAGGCAGGCACTGCCAGACCCAGCCGTGTGTGTGTGTATGTGTGTGTGTGTGTGTGTGTGTGTGTGTGTGGCTGTGTGTGTGTGTGCGGTGCATATGGGTGCAACGTGTGTTCACGTGAGCTGATATGAGTTCAGCCGCACACACCCCCAGCATGGATGTGGTAGAGGTCAGAGGTCAATGTCAGGCATTGCTCCTCAGGTGTCAGCTACCTCAGAGAGAGAGAGAGAGAGAGAGAGAGAGCTCCTAACATGCATGGTGAGGTCCGAGGATGACATCCAAGTGGGTCCTCACCTTCCACCTTGTATGAGGCAGGGTCTGTGTCTTGCATACACCAGGCTCCTGAGGATGCTTTTATCTCTGCTTCCTATCTCACCGTAAGAGCCAGGGTTACAGACACTGGTGTGCACTGCTGCCTGCAGCTTCACATGGGTTCTGGGGACACGAACACAGGTCTCTGCGCTTGAGCCAGCTCCTTGGGCCCAGATCCGGCTTTCTGTCTTTATTACCCTGCAACAAAAGCCACATCTGGGAAGAAGCCCCCACAAATCAAGCCTGACTGTCGAGCACTGAGCTGCTCCTTAGCCGCAGGAGAAAGGACTTGTTCCTTATTGTTGCCTGGCAGAAGGCTAAAGGTTCCTGCCCCAGTCCTGCTGTGGTGGCAAGGGGACCCTTGATCAGCCAGTCACCACCGTCTGTGACAGCCTGCAGCCACCCAGGCTGCCTTGTAGGCCACAGTGGCTTGGAAGGCAGAAACCTGTGCCTGCTCTGCAGGCTTCCCACGTAGCAGAGCCTCTGAGATGCCCGGTAAACTTCAGGGTCCCAGCAACTTCCGAGAGGCCACCCTTGGCACATATAAGCACTGGATCACCTTCATCCTAGTGCTGGAGAGTAAAGCAGTCAGTAGAGACAGTTAGAGACAGATGTGGCAGAGACCACCTGGTCCTGGGAAGGCCCAGTCAGACAAGAGTCTAGCCACGCTAGGACACAGAGAGATACCTACCTTCCTTCCTTCTTTTAGAAGGACCTGCAAGAGTTCTCACAGTGGGTAGGAGAGGCCTTACAGAGGCACCGGGGAACAAGTGCCCTATGGTGAGCACAGCTCAGGAGGCTCAGGTTGGCAGCAAGAGTGAGAAAAAGGTTCTCGGAGGGCTGAGATGGAATGGGCCTGAGCAGTAGTGTCTGCTCCTTGGGCAGGGTTCTAAGATCCTATTGCCACTGCCCTGACTTGCTGTAGGCTTCCTTGCCTCCTTTGGCCCCTCTCCACCCTGCTGCTTTGCTGGAGCCCACAGGGCTCTCCGGGGCTTCTGTCTGCCTGCTCAGGGCACCAACCTGTCCCTGGCCCACAGGGCTCTCCCGGGCTTCTGTCTGCATGCTCAGGGCACCAACTGCCCCTGGCCCACAGGGAGCCGCATCCTCAGCACTGACCGTTTGGGGAAACGTTTGAGGCCTGGTTACTCAGCATCATAATCCCTCAGAGAGGTGGATCCACACCCTGGGTCTGGCCTTCCGGACGTGACTCCATCTGTGAATGAGGAGCTGCCCAGTGGAGCCAAGGGCTGGCTTCCACAGGCAGGTACCTCCTGGAGACTGAAGGCCTGAGAGGCAAGGAGACCTGCCCAGTGCCAGTTACTCAGAGGATAAATGGCTGCTGTAGCTCAACCCTGAACCCCTAAGCAGAGCTCCCCTCTACTGTGTCTGAGGTGGGGGAGTCTGAAAGCCACCTGTCCCTCAGGCCCATAAGAGACCGTCTTCTAGGTCAGAGGTAAGGTTCTTGTTGAAATCTAGACCAGAGGGCTAGGGTTACTCAGGCAGTGATGAGGGCGCTTGCCGGCTTCTTCCCAGCAGAGTCATAGTTCTCCACAGAGCCCTAGAGATGCCTGATTATAAAGTCCTTCCCCACTACAAGCAGATTCCCTCAGAAGATGGACCAAATGCCAGGTTGGCTTGAGTGGCAGAAAGCGGTGGATGGTGTTGGGGAGCAGTGCCTAACAGGCACACAGGGTCCCAAACAGGATGGCCAGAGCCGCTGGAAGCTGGGGAAGGCCGGTGCTCCATGTATGTCTCACACCGTGGGAGAGATGTGCAAGAGGACGGTTCAGTTCCTCCCGTGAGTGGAGGAGGGCCAGAGGTCAGATCTCCAGCGCCCACATAAAGGCTGGGCGCCTCGCCTCGGAGCTCCTTCATAGCCCAGTGCTGGGGAGTGGAGACAGCTGAATGCTGGGACTTCCCTGGCCAGACAGCAGTGTATTCTGGTCTGGGTTCCCTGAGAGATCCTGTCTTTAAAAATGAGATCAAATGAGATTCCTAATATTGGCCTCTGGCCCCTATACTTGCTCGCTCTCGAGAGCGCGCACACGCGCGCGCACACACACGCGCGCACACACACACACACAGCTACCAGGTCCCTTTGTCAGCTTCCCTGGATTACCTTGGTGCTCCAGGCTCCAAAAGAGATTCCAGTCCAGGTTCTTAATCCTTCTGAAATGCTTGAAGTGGGAACAGCCCAGTGAATACAGGAGGGCTGGCCTGCAGCCCCAGAAATCCTTCCTGGATCGGGGAGGTGCCGAGTGGCCCAGGAAAACACGCAAACAGAGAGCGGACAAACAGTTTACACAGTGCTCTGTCAGAGCCCTGAAGGATGCAGCCCCTGCTGGGGGCTCTGACTCCAGCACACAGCCCTGTTCTACGCACACAGCCCTTACTCTCAGGAAGGAAAAGGCCCCCAAAGTGAACCCCAGACAGGGATCCTTTGGAAACCACCCCTTCCACTCCCAGCTTCCCAAGGCAGGTTGGAAAGGAGAGGAGTTTGGCTTTAATTGCTGTGCAGGCAAGTGGCCCAGGACAGGGATGGTGGGTGACATCCGAGGCCTCTCCACGCTGGAGGGGAGGGGAGGAGTCCAGCCAGGGCACTTGCCTGCCCATCACCTAGGTGAGTACCAGGCCTCACCTCCCAGGCAGGGACCAGGCTCCTACAAGACAGGGTCCTGGGCAGGTCCCCCAGAGCCACGGATCCACCGAGACTCCCTACGGGACCCGCACACGCTACAGTGACATGGCACAAAGTGTTAAGTCAGGTCTACAGCGGCGGAGAGAAGAAACCCCCATGCTTGAAGGACTTTTGTCTTGGCAGGGGAGTTTCCGTTAGAAAGCAGGCTTACACACACCCAGCCCTGGCACTGGAGGGGGAAGTAGGGAAATCAGAAGTTGAGAGCCAGTCTGGGCTTCAGGAGACCCTGTGTCCAAACACACAGAATCACTACTTCTTAAACTTTTAAGACAGAAGGCTGTCTGGCCACACACAGCCTACTAGCTGAATCTCAGTCACACAGGTTTCTTCTATTGTTCTTTCTGCCTAGATCCACTAGCAGACCCTTCCAGAAATGCACTGTTGAAGTCAGTCCAATGGGTTGCTTGTGTCACTAGACAGCACCTCCACCTCCCTGGTCCCCAACTTTTAAAAACTTCTATCTGCTGAGTACTTCTTATCAGCCAGCCTCAGGACTCAGGGCTAAGCGCCCCCGAAGCCTCAGCTCTTTGGTCGTTTCAACAGCCCAGTTAAGTAGGTGCTGTTTCTATAACTAGGGATGCCCCTTCTAGCCTCTAAGCTCCAGAGCTTTTGCCCCATCGCTGCTTCCATACCCCTTTCTCCTTGGGAACATCTGCCTTCCATTGCTGCCTCGCAAATCCCCTAAATGTGTCACCGGTTATAGCTGAAACGCTGTCGGTTCCCAGAACTGTTCCTATTTCTAGGCCCAGGCGGTTTGTTGGCGGAGGGAGGATTTCAGACAATCATGGGACACCTAAGGGTTCTCCCAGGGAAACAGGGGCTTCCCAGAGTCCCTCTTTGCACCCCTGCAAGAGGCCCCTTCTGCTGCCTGGTGAAGCCCACTCCCTGATTTTTCCCTCATCTTGGTTTCCCCAGTAAACATGTGGGTCCTATTTATTAGCACAGGATAATCAGGGACAGGAACATCTGGACACCATACAGTACCCTCTGCTCCTGCCCCACATTCCCTTTTTGGGAGAGTATGCCTTGTCCCTTGTCATCTCTTCTTGCTTGCAACAGAGCCTCCCGGTCAGTGTCCAGTACTAGAGGCAGGCTTTGCTGGGTGAGGTGGAGACTACCGACTGCTGGTCCAGCTACAGTTCCCGCAGACCTCCTCTTACAGTTGCCCAGGGGCCCCAGCCAGGCCCCCACTCCCAAAACGTCTCACTTCCCACCTCCTCATCTAGCTGCAGAATACACGAAAGGTGCAACCAACCCAGCACACATCCTCATGGTACACCCCAGTGCTGAAGAGGCCTGCCCGTGGCCTAGCCTCAGGAGCCCAACTCTGTCCTCGAGTCCTAAGAGGTGATTCAACTCAGGAACAGGCTAGGCCAACAGCAGTTGGAGCCTGGAGAGCCCACCCAGCTACACACATCTGAAAAGAGTCCTGGGCACTTGGGGGATCTTGACGGTGGGACTCATTCAGTTCCCCCAGAGTGGCAACAGAGCACAGGACGGCATTGCTAGCCCAGAAACAAAGGCCAAGCAAGGCTTCAGAATCTTCTAGAGTCACTGGTAAGACAGGGAGCTTAGAGAGGAGGGTTCAGGGAGGTGGCAGGGAGAGGAGAGAGACAAGAAAGAAGGGAGGGAGTCAGAGAGAGAGAAAAGAAAGGAAGGGAAGGAAGATAAAAAGGAAGGAGAGAAATGAGAGGAGGAAGAAGAGGAGAGGGGAGAGACTTGAAGGAAGAAATGAAAAGATAAAGAAGGGAAAAGAGGGAGGGAGAGAATAAAGAAAGGAAGCTAGGATGGAGGAGGGAGGAGGAGGGAGGAAGAGAAGAAGGAAGAGGGGGGAGAAAGGAAGCTCTCCAGATTCAGCCTCCTCAGGCCTCCTTCTTCCAAGCAAAATACTCTCTGTTAAACATACACTCACACACTCTCATGCATGCAAGCATGTGCGGATACACACATGCACACATGTGCACACTCACACACGCCCGAGCACACACATACACACACTCAGACACGTGCACAGCACAGCCTTTGCCCGTCTCCTTTTCCTCTCTGAACAAGAGCTTTGTAACACTAGATGGCTGATCCGAAAATAACTGTTTTGCCCTCAGACAGAGGCATCCCCCTCCCCCCACCCCAGAAGAAGCTGAGATATTTTGAAAGCCGCCCCTGAGGCGAGAAAGTTGTGCGCAAGGCACTAATTGCCAGCACTCCCAAGGGCAACTGCCTGGCAGGCAAGGCAGGAGGCAGGCAGGGGGAGGCAGGGCCAGCAAGGTCCTGGGGGATTCTACCTCCAGCAAGCCTGTTCAGCCAGCCCAAGATAAAACCCAGAAGCAGAGGCGATCTTACATAACCAGAGCAGGCCGAACATTTTCAGTAAATTACCCCTGCAATGAGTTCTGCCATAAAAATCACCTCACAAGTGAATTTAGGTATATTGTTTTGTTTTGTTTTTGTTTTCCTGCATGCCCAATCAATTAACACATAAGTAATACCAAGCCCATTAGGACAAACTGATGCCAGGGGAGTTATGTCATCTGTTCTAGAAATGATTGCTTAATATGCCAGTTGGGGGTTGGGAGTGGTGGCGCACGCCTTTAATCGCAGCGCTCAAGAAGCAGAGGCGGGCAGATCTTTGTGAGTTCAATGCCAGCCTGGTCTACATATCAAGTTCCAGGCCAGTGAGAGCAACATAGTAAGACCTTGTCTCAAAACAACAACAGAGGAGTTGGCTCTGAGAAGCTCTCAACCACATCTGTCTTGCCATAATCAATACCAACAGACTATCTCCAACCAGACTGCTGTGGAGCAGAGCAGGAGTGGGAGCCAGTGTCTGAGACCCAGCCTGCTGAGCGGCCCCAAAACCAAGGCCCACCTCCACAGACTCCCTCTGCCTTTCCTGTTCTCTGTTCCCCAGGGCTCGCCAAGAGAAGCCCAAGGGTAAGAAGAAAATGTACAGAGACAGGTGGGAGAGACAGAAGTGTGCTCTCTGGGAATTGCGGAAATTTGCATCCAGGAAAGAAAGGGAGGGTCGCTTTCTTTTCCTAGTTGTCGAGGAGGCCGTCACAGGGAGCAGCTAGAAGAGCCTGGAGGTGGGCATGCTTGTGCTCAACAGGAGTGTGTGAGTGGGAGAGCACTAGCTGGGGTACACTGGTACACGTGGCGTGAACAGGACAAGCAGTTGCACCCCCTGAGTGTGCACTCATGCATAGTTGGATGAGCCAGCAGGCAGGCATGTGTGTTTGCACGCACAGGGACTAGGTGCTGGTGTACGCAGGGGTCCCTACGGACACAGGCATGCAGATGTGACCTAGGCTCCCGCATGCAGCAACCCTCCAAGAGGCACTGGCCTTCTGTTCTGTCACATTCTGTTATGCTTCTGGGACAAGGAATCCAAGACTGAAAGCTATAGAGTCTCCACCTTGGTGGGTCAGTATCATAGCCCAAGTCCTCAGCCTAGCCTGCTACCAAACTAGCCAGGTTAGCACTGAGCCCCATGCCCTCCCCACCCTCTGAGCCAGGCCCCATCTCTGTATCTATCTCACATCTTGGGAAGAGAACAGCTTCTATTCAGGGCTCTGGACTCACTGGAGAGAACTAGGGAGTCTCAGCACTGAGCCCTGCTGAGAACTTCTGCCCAGCGACTGATAGGAAGCTATCCCTGCCTCTCATACTTCACTCCTGAGGGGACTGGCTACTTCTAAGGTCACATGGGCAGGGCTCCAGGCTGTTGGCTCCAGAGCCAGGAGTGTGACCCCTCTGCAATCCTTCCTCAAGCCACTGAAAGTGGAGTTGGCTCTTTTGTGCCACACACTCTCAGATAAGTGGACGTGAGGGCACAGGGCCTTCAGCGGTGGGCAAGGAAGTCAGGCGTGCCAGCGACACCCTTTGAGGTACGACCTTGCTCACTTGTACGACAGGCAACATGACTTTTCTTCTCCTGAAAAGTGACTCACAGTCACCAAAGAATTCTTAGATTTTGATTTCTGCTTGCCTAATTTCTTTCTGGTTTTGAGTCTTAGCTGCAAGGAAAAGGTGATGTCATTCACTAGTGACCCATGTCCATGATCTCAAGCCTTGAGTGCCTCTTCAGCCAAATGAGAGATCATGTCTCTTGCCTAATGCAGAGCTCTGGAGGCATGCTTGGATTTCAGTATGGAAGACGGAAGGGCTGAGTTCTAGGTTCCACTTTGCCTTGAGGTTTTATGAGCCACTAAACTCCCAGGACCTTGATTTCCTCCGCTCCATGGCAGATATATTGCCAGCCACCCCAACTGACATAAAATTATTCCAAGAGAAGTCACACTTTCCCACACAATTCCAACAGAGCAGAACTTTAAGAGGGCTAGAGAAATAGTTCAATGGTAAAAAATGGTTTCTTCCAGAAAACCCAAATTCTCTTCCTACCACCCACAATGGACAACTCACAGCCACCTGGAACTCTAGCTCTGAAATGTCGATGCCCTCTTCTGGCCTCTGAGGGCACTACACTCATGAGCACATACCTGACACAGATAAACACACACATACAGATAATTTTAAAATAAGATAAATGTTTAAAAAGAATTTTAAGAAGAGAAATGAATCTCTTTCTTGAAAGCATTTTCATCATCATCATCATTTTACAGTACTGATGTTTTGAACACAGGGCTTCATCTATACTAGGCATGTATGTTTTATTCTTGAACTACATTCTCAGCCTCCTAAGTCTTAATCCTGATCAGCAACCAGCTCACTGCTGGGTCTTGAACTGGTCATTTCCTGAGCCTACCTCTCCAGCAAGAAGATAAAACCTATGCTAGGATATAAGAATTAAATAAGCAATAGAGGTGTGATTCCTTCACACACCCTCTGTCCTGGAGACATACCACAAGTGACAGGTCCCTAATGGTGGGAAGATTACGGGGTTTTCATATCTCGTGGTAGCCAGCCTCCAGGACAGGCCTGGTGCCTGCTGGAGCTGATGTCAGTCCTCACACACTGAATACCCTGACTTCTGTAAGTAAAAGAGGGCTGGAGTGACGGTTTAAGGGTCTTTCCCAGGAGGCGTGACTGCTTTGTCTCCACTCTCTGGATCAGGAGTTGTGAGAGAAGCCAGTCAGTATGCTTGAGCTGCCTGAGGAGTGTGCCCAATGGACTGAGCACCAGCTTGCCAGCTGGGCAAAACTCATCTTAGGCGCCCAGATGTGACCAGGCACACGGCTGCCTCCATGAAGCACAATGCCGGGAGGAAGCCTGTGGCGGAGAGGTTCCGCTTCCCTATTGCTTTCTGTTATTGTGTGTGTCAGGAGCTGAACCTGAGGCTACGTGCACGGCAGGCAAACGCTGGACGCTGGCCTACGTCTCCAGCCCTGGTTTGTTGCTTTAATCTGCAATGCTTTGCAGATAACTTGTTACAGGGAGGAGGTAACCTATGCAAATTCTGCCCTTTCAAAACTTTTAGAGCAGCAGCTCTCAACCTGTGGGTCGAAACCCCTTTGGGGAGGGGCTCATAAATCAGATAATCCTGCAGTCAGATATTTACATTACGATACAGTAGCAGAATTACAGTTGTGAAGAAGCAATTAAATAGTTTTATGGTTGGGGGTTCCACAACATGAGGAACTGTATTAAAAGGTCACAACATTTAGGGAGGTCGAGTACTACTGTTTTAGAGGAAAGAAAAATGTGGGCAGATGGCCGGGATAGGCAAGGTGTGGTCAGAAACCAGTGTCCCCCAGTTTTGTGCCGGGGACAGATCATCTGTGTTGTCACTGCTTGTGGAGGCCTGGGAGGTGAGAACTTGTCCCGGAAAATACTCCGTGCGAAGGGTTGTGCCCTATGTGAAAGGCTGTGCTCCAAGCAAAGGGTGGTGTCATTCCCAGGGTCTGTGGCAAGGGAGAGTGAGTTACAGCGCTTGCCTTCTTCCAACGGGCACAGTCTAACATGGGGCATGGGTGGGCTGGCACATGGAATTACAAAGACCCAGGGCTCCTGCTTTACTGTGTTTTTTAAGAGGAGGAAATGGGCTCTTTTGCTCTCTTAACAGCCAGGCTGCTCTCTGATTTTCACAGGTAATGGGGCAGGAAATTGCCCACAGTGAATGAGGAGACCTGTTACCTGTGGGTGGAAATGGGTAATGAGAATTTAAACCCAGCCACATCACCAGATCACATTAGGGAGCCGGCTAGCAAAAATGATTAGGAGGGTTTTAATATGCGCCGATCAGATGGATATCCATCCCTGCAGCGACCTCAGGCTCATTAGCTTAGCAGTCCTGCACAGGCAATCAGTCACTGTGCTTGCGGAGTGGCCTCCGTCCCCGAGCTCTCGAGGGCCTCCCAGGACCTGCAGATGAGAGAGAATTCAAATACTATTTGGCATGGTGCAGTCATCTGCCCTTGAGTACAACTAGGATGACCTGCCAGACCTGGCCTTCCTGCCAGGTCTAACCTTCCCAACTCTCAGAGAATGTAAGCCTAGGGTAAGCTGCTGGTCACTGTACTTACCTGTTTCTCTTTCTCAACTATTAGGGGTTGGTTCATCCTCACAGATGTAGCACTGGACCCAGAGTCAGAGCTCCAGAGCCCTGGCCCACTGCCTGTGGACAGGCTTTTCAGGCACATCTCTGTGTAGAGGTCTCCTCTGAGCCAATTCTCTTCTGGCCCTCTGTCACTCCACTCACCACCTGTGAAACCTCCCCACATGTCCTAGAGTAAGCTCGATCTGGTGCTTTGTATTGTCAACTTGACAAAATCTGGAATTGCTTGGGAGCTGGGCCACTGAGCCTGTCTATGGGGGATTTTCTTGGTTGTGGTGAGGTGGGAATATCGCCCACTGTGGGTGGCACCATGCCCTGGCTGTGGGATTCGCAGCAGTATGCATTCATCTCTCTCTGCTTCCTGATTGGAAAGCGGTTTGACCAGCTGCTCTAGGCTTCTGCCAGCTTGACTTCACCCTTGATCTCTGAGCTAAAATAAACCCTTTCTGAAGTTGCTTTATCAGAATATTTTCTCTCTCCACTTTGCGTTCATTTGGGTGCTTTCTTCCCTATGTCTTCCCAGCCAGAGATCGTTGTCTTGTCTTAAAACACTTACTCCAAGACTCTTTTTAAGTAAAGAAAATTTAATTAAAAGGCAAAGAGAAGGCTGGGATGGAGGACAGAGAGGACTCCGTTGGTGCTCACTGTGCAACCGTGAAGACTGAAGTTTGTGCCCCAGAATCCAAGGTTTTAAAAAGCCTGATGTGGCGGTATGGGTTTGTAATTCGGAGCTGCGGAATAGAAGGGCTCTATTCCTATCCTGGCTCAGAGAACAAGTCAATGCTCCTGGGGAACAGCCCTGTGGTCTCCAATGCATGCAAATGTGCACACACACACACACACACACACACACACACACACACACACCCTCAGAAGAAGAGGAGGAGGAAGAGGAAGAACAAGAGGAAAGGGAGGAAGGAGGGGCTTAATCCATAGCCATCCCTGGTCCCTGCCTTCCGTTCCCAACCCACTGCCTCCTTATTCAGTTCCTTAGAGCCTGCTTTCCACACCTCATCCTTCTGGTTCAGAACCACCAGGGCCTCCACTGAGCATCAAAGGTCTTCATAAAACCCCAACCTGGCAGCCTGACCTCTGAGCTCACTTCCAACACAAGGCTTCAGTGGCGGTGGCTGCCACCAACCCTACCTCCTGTGTGCTTTGAACAATTCCTGCCCTGCCACCCTCCCTCCTCCCAGCTTCTCTCACCCCTTCTGGTAACCCCTCCCCATCTCAGCTTCCTTCAGGCCCTTCCTCATCGGTAAGCCCTTCAACACTAACCCTGCTTCTCACCCTGCCCCTACTTGTGTTGAAGGCCACTCTTTACTTCACTCAGTTTCCTGCACCCTGATGGAGGCTTGTGACAGAACCCTTGTCCTCTTACAGTGCCTAGAGTATGCCTTGTTCTGTGTAACTGCACAGCTAAAGTTTCTCTTTATCTGATGACTTAAGGCAGGGTCTCTACCCTTCAGGTTTTCATTGAGGAATATCTAGTAACTTTGTATTCATAGAATTTAGAGATAAAAGGAGCCCAGTGGTGCCTTGTCCAAACTCTCCAGATGAAGAGCCAAGCTGTGTCCTTTCGACATGTTTGCAAGGCCAGACCAGAAACAAGAAGCAACACTTGCTGCTCTCTGGAGCTCAGAGATCCCATACCAAAACAATCCTAAAATGTCCCTAGCTACTTGGTAACAGCACAGCTGGGGCTGGGTCAAAGCTTTGCTGGTCATTTGCCGTTAGACTTCAGACAAGTCATTTGACCTCTCTTGGTTAAATGGCTAAATATACTCAGGTGATCGTTTTTCTCTCTCTTGCTCTCACTCCCGTCTGTCTTTGATTTAGTTTTGTCTGCAGAGCTTTGGTAGTGCCACTGGCTGCAGGTCTAGCCAGGAAGGGCAAAGAAGAGTTAACATCTGATAGTACCTGATCCCCTAGCCCAATAAATGTAAGCTTCTCAGTGATGTCCACTGTAAGCCAGGGCACACCTAGACTACAGAACTGGACCACTCTTTGAGTAGAAAAAAAAAGTTCATTGGGGGAACAAACTACCAATCTACCTTGAGAATAGAGGACAGCATTTTGGTGACAAGGCAAGTGGATTTTACATGGTCAGCAGGTGGAGGGGTGTGTGTCATAGCTTACACAGGCTGTTTGGATCAGCTGGGAACTAGATGCCCTTGCCCTTTGGGGCAGATAAGGAAGGTAATGCTTTTCCTGGTAAACAGAAACTCACGAGATACCCAGGACATGCTGAGTGTAGGCTTTTGTTTATCCAATAATAACTGTGTTTACCTGGTCAGAGTCCTTCTCTTTAGGACATTGTCACCAGTACTGCCATTTGGGGGTCCTGCTTTAGCCTTTCATGGGCATCACCACCCCACTGTCTTTACCTCCTCTGTTGCCCCTTGCCAGCCAGATCAAGTCCTGCCATCAGCAAGCTAGCTTAGTTGTGGAAAACCTAGGCTCTTTGGGCTCTTCCCCACAACCTGGGTGGAGACTGGGGTCCCTTCCAACAGGAACCCATTGAGAGACATGGGGCTGAGAGCCAGTAGGCTCTGAAGCCTTCTGGAAGGCCTCAGAATGATGGAGAAGCCACAGAGGACAGCATGCTTGGCTACATCCCTCTGCAAGAGGCAGCTTTCCCTGCCCCAACTCCATTGCTGCTACAAGGAGCCAGACTTCCAGACCAAGACCTTTCTTGTCCCCGTTCCCACCCCTGCTAGTTCTGCTATGTAGCTGGACCAGCCTCAGAGGGCTGCAGTGTCTGGGGGAACAGAAGATACCCTGTTTTCAGATACAAGTGGGAGGAGGGGGGAGCAGAAATCAGTGAGCACCAGGCAAGAGGAAGTTCTAGGCACACGGAAACCTAGAAGCGCTTTATGGGGGAGGGCCCTAGCACATTCCTGAGCTGCTTGTAGCTGGCCCTCGGGAGCCTGCACACTAGAGCTGAGGGTCTTTATTCTGATTAAAATGGCTGCCCATGATTAATGCATGGAGTGGATGAGACCGGATACATTCTGAAACTCCCAGAAACATGGAAGGCTATCAATTATTGATCCTCGGGCTGGAGAGGTGGCTCTATGGGAAGGGAAGCCCTGAGATGATTTCCTAAGCAGAGCATCTCCCAAACCGTTAGGGAACACTGACTGCTGTGTGGGCTAGACCAGGGCAGGAGGCAGGCTCGGCAGTTCCGCAAGGGTCCACTTCCTGTGCCTGTCACGAGAATCAGATCCCTGGCTAGACACCCGCCTAAAGCCAAATTGTAATTTTTATTTTTAATAGCTTGTCATTTTCTAAAAGGAGCCCCCACCAAGCGGTCGACCTTCCTAACGGAGGCACCTCATTAAATTTCCATCGTAACTCCGCCCAAGCTTTGAGATCAAGAAAAACTGGGTGCTGAAAAGGAAGCAGACACCACCCTGTCCTTATTTATGACGCAGAGTGTTTTATGTATACGAGAAGCCGGCCATAATTTGCTTATAAATAATTGACTTCTCCTTGATTGAAATCTCCAGAGGGGCTCCGGGCGTATTCGCAAGCCAGCTCTTCTGCCCACGAAGTGCATTAGGCCCTTTCAAACCTGTCTTATCTCAGCCCCCAACGCATGAAGAGTGATTTTTCCCCCCTTCATCCCCTGTAATAACCTTCAACTAACCTTTAAACCGGAGTGAATAATTTAAATCTTATTTTCATATCAATGGAGGAGTCAAGCCAAGCAATTATCTTTTATCTGTGTACTCTGTCGTCAGGGCGGCAGGCATAATCAAGTTTTCCCCAGCGAGCCAGATGAGAGAGAAGACTGAGGAAGTGAGAGATGTTATCTGAAGACATTAACGCAACAATGAATTATTCAATAATGAGTACAAGATCTGTCATAACACACAGGCGTAAGCACACACACACACACACACACACACACACCAACCTCTACATCTGCTGACTGTTCCAGCAGGCCAGGGCTGGCAGTCTGGGGGAGGGGGTGGCAGTTAGGGGGTCTGGGCTAAGCATGACAAATCGGCTGATGATCTGCTCAATTAGGGCAGAGAGCAGGTGTGCCAGGCGGGTGTGTGGGGCAGGAGGGCTGCGTGGCAGGTCAAACAACACAGGGAGGAAGAGACACCTAATTCATAGAACAGTCATTTAGAACCTCAGTCTATGATTTCTTTTCAAAAGGGGTGGGCCAACAAGGAGTGAGAAGGAAAGATTTTTTTAAAAAATAATAATAATAAAAAGCAAGGGAAGGTTGAAATTCCCCACGGTGCTCATTAAAATTCCACCGCGTGTGATTGTTCCCTGGGTCCCCCCGGACTGCCCGTGATCATTTTTATTAATTCATAAAATATCGCACCAGAGATTGAGGCTGATGATTAGTGGAGCCGACAGAGGAGCTGCTGTGGTTTCCATCGGATCTCACCAAGTGAAATCCACCCTCCTGCTGGGCCTTGGGCAGCCACGCTGGGCTGGGAGGGGCAGGCCGAGGGACCCATGTGTCAGCTGCTGCCTGTCACCAGGCTGCCTCCCCTGTCAAAACACCCAGTGGCGCTGGCAGATACTTCCTGTCTCTCAGTTGGGGAAAGTCCTCCCTGAGGCAGAATATCCTTTAACCTCCCCAGGACATGTGCTGTGTGTCAAGCTTGGGAAGGGGTCTAAGGTTTTCCAGTGAGCTCACAGCCTGCCTGGCCATGTGCCCTGGCCTTGAAACCAGGGCTCCTGAACACATCCAAACTCTTCTGGAAACATTCATGGTCCCCTCTCTTCCTCTTCCCAGAAATCTCTTCAGTGGCTATGGACTGACTCCATCATCAGGCCGCCTGTGTTATCACTGCCAGGTCCAGGTGAGGAAAGAGAGCTGTCAAGGTCTCCCGGCCTGTGGATGGGGGTCCTAGGGAAAGGGCTGAGGCAAACGCTTTGTTCAGTTGACGACCTTGTCCTCACAGTGGCACTGTGCTTCTTCCCTCTGGCCTTCCCCCCTCCCTCCATCCCTCGTACCACCACTACCACTACCCCTCCCTGCCGAGTGTGTGTGTGTGTGTGTGTGTGTGTGTCTGTCTGTCTGTGAAGGTGCTCCTGTGAACAAGAGCAGATATGCATCCTCACCTGGGCAGAGGCCAGAGGACACCACAGGACATTTCCTATATGACATCTGTCCAGCTTACTGAGACAGGGTCTGTAGTTGGGGCTCACTAATCAGGCACAACTGTTTGGCCAGCAAGCTCCAGGGACACTCATGTCGCTGCCTCCCCAGGGCTGGGATTACAAGCATGTGCCACCACACCTGGCTTTCATGTGTGTGCTGGGGACCGAACTTGGGTCCTCATGCTTGAGCAGCAGGGTGCTGACTGACAGAGCCCTCTCCCCAGACCACCTTCCTTCCATTTTCTGCTGCTCTTCTCCTTTTCCACTGATCCTGGAGTCTGCATTAGTTTCCATAACACAAGGCCAGAAGACCTTTCAAACAGAAGTTATCCTCAAGGCCCCACGCCCAAGATTCAGATCCCACTGGCCTGGGTGCTATCAGTCAGAGACTTGCAGGTGCACGGAACACTGACAGTGCTGGAACCATGAATAGCCCTCCCCTTCACCCACCAGACCAGGAGCGAAACGGGGTGGGCAGGGGGTGTGGACCAGCCTGGAGAGCACAGGAAGCCCTGGGTTCCTTCCTAAGCATCATTTGGTGGAACACACCTGCATTCTCATCGCTCAGGAGGAAGGTGGTCAAGGCCTCCTCAGCTACATAACAAGCTTAAGGCTAGCCTGGGTTACATGAAACTAACATGCCTCTAAACAAGAGGTAGAATGAGTTACTGTGTATTCACAGCTGGGCACATCAATAAAATACTTGAGGTTTTTTTTTTTTTTCCTATAGAAATAGCAACAGTATGTACAATCTGGAAAGAAAGCTATCTATGTGCTAAACTCAGAATCCCTTCTTTTCTCGGCTCCCATGAACACCAGGCTTGCTCCACATGTATTTTGCATTGAATGTTGTTTGTATGGCCTTCAGTGGGATCATTTGAGCACTCTGAGATCCCAAATCTAGAGGCAGCAGACAAGCACAGTTTTCATCATGCAAGACAGGTTTTAAGGGAAGGCCTTTGCTTCTCCCGAGAAAGTCATTTAATTTTAGACTTATTGACAATGTCAGTTATAAAACTGACTGGGAAACTCAGACCCAAACTGGCTGCTTCTCCCAATAAGGTTGTACATGTATATATATATATACATATATACACACCTTTGCCTCCTTTTTTGCCTCAGGGTACAAGTACATTAATATGTATGAGGAAAAATGAAGATAAGAGAGTAACCTGTTGGCTCCTATATTCCAACTTTCCAACTCCTGGACCAGGAGAGCACAATTTCTACACCTGTAGGTATCAGTCAGGCAGCACAGGTCTGGAACAGGCCTGGAGTTCCCAGAGAAGCACTGTAAAAACCACCAACTACAGGACTGGACAAGCCCAGGACTTTTCTACTGCTCTGATAAGACACATGGCCAGGGCAACGTCTAGAAGGAAGTTTATTTGGCTCATGCTTCCACTATGCCAAGGGAATACGGCAGCAAGTAGCATGGTGGCAGGAACTGGACGCCAAGACCTCGGGCTCGAACTGCAAGCACAGAGCAGAGAGAGCAGAAGGGACTATGACAAGGTTTAAGCCCTTAAAGCCCTCCCCCAGTGACACGCTTTCTCCAGCAAGGTCACACCCCCTAAGCCTGCCCAACTGGTGCCATCAACTTAGGGCCACATGTCCAAATACATGAGCCTATGGGGGAATACTCATTCAGACCACTAGATCAGGTAAAAGGCTTTAAATCAACAAACATTGCAGGGCCACTGAAGTGACTCCGCAGGTAAAGGTACATGCTACCAAGCCTGATGCTTCAGTTCAATCCCTGGAACCCAGATGGTAGAAGGAGAGAAGTGACTCCCACACCTTGGCCTCTGCTCTCTCTCTCTCTCTCTCTCTCTCTCTCTCTCTCTCACACACACACACACACACACACTGCGGGTATAAAAGGGATAGCCATTGTGCTTGCAAACACATTTGCAGACCACTTTGTGCCACGCTGGCCACAGTGTGCCCAGGCCATGAAGAATACCCAGGGCAGCCTAACCTCCAGTGACTCTGGGCAGAGCTGGAAGAAACCCTTTCACGGAGAGAGCATGCTTACACTAGCTGCCAGCCCTTTATCTCTTAACTTGCATGTTGTCATTCCTATTCTAACCTCAAAGAGAAGAGAAATGTCAACCTCTTCATCACAGGGCGTTGTAAATAGCCGGTGACTGTGCCGTCAAACAACGTTCTGGAGTGCTGCGGTCATCTCACGCTCATGGTGGACAGCGGAAACACGGACTCCAGGAAAAGGAAACAGCCACTGGAGTGAAGGTCTTAGCCCAACACAGACAGAAGAGCCTCAGCCAGAGCTAATGTCCCGAGCTGTGCTGGCTGACTGCTGCTTCCAGAAGATTCTTCTCACTACTTCAGACCGTACTCCTGAGAATACTAAGAAAGAAGGATCATGGGAATACCATGGCAGTGTGCAGACAGGGGCAGGAGTAAACAGCTTCCAGACCTAATGGTTTACGGACACTGAAGTCTAAACGCTCAGCAGGAAGACGTTTATAAATCCATCTCTCTCGATACCACACAAGGTCTGGTCAGAAGTCGTCCCTCCAGAAGTCTGGGCAGGGACCTCCTGGGGACTAGACTGCTGCGAAGCAAATGAAGAACAGTCTCAGGCTGGAGATAGAACAGGGATGGGTGGGATGCCTCGGAAAACAACGAAGAATGAGACATCAGGACTAGAACAAGCTAGTGACAGGAAGCAACTCAGTCTTTCTGATAACACAGGAAAAGACAGAAGGACACAGGGGAAGTTAGTGAGTGCCTCTTCCAGTGGGAATCTCTCCCTCTGGAGCCCCCTGCCCCTTCAGAGGACAACCGCACATATGCCCAAAGATAGCCAGTCTCAGTGCCCAGGCTAACCAAGCACCAGACTGAGCAGGCATGGGCACCTGCTTGCCATGTCATTTTTACCATAAGCAGTGAGGCAAGGGCTCTTGTCATTCCTACCTGATGGATGAGAAACAGAAACCAAACATTAAACAACTTACCCAAGGTCATGTGTCCAGTGAGAGTGGAGGCACTAAACCAGATGTATTCAGGCATGTTGGGGGGCGGGAGGAGGCCTGATCCCCATGTGATCATGTCTGAAGGTGAAAAGGTGAGGTTAGGATCAAGATCATTCCTTTCACAGTACAAACGTGCAGACCGACAGTCCAGAACGGCATGAAAATTAGCACAGTGATAGCAAGACGGAGCATGGTTGCTTTTATTCTCACATCAGCTCTTTTGATAAGCGACTAAAAAGTTCAGAAAGGTATGGGTTGAGGCAGGAGATTCATTGCCAGTCACTTCTAGTCCCTATTCTGCCTCAAACTATATAGTTGTCACTTAGGGGTTAGAGACAAAAGTGGCATGTAATCAGGGGCTTCAGAAGATGCTGAAGACTTGGGAGGGTAGTATGGAGGCAGGGGTACCCTTCCTGAGAGCAAGCTTCTCCATTTGCAGAGGGGATGGGCTCTACCTAGCATGCTCCTTGAAACATCAATGTATCCCCACGTTTCCCACCTTAACCCAAGATGTTCCCTGTGGCACCCTGAAGTCACGCTGCTGCTCCCACAGTGAGACATGCAGCTTACACAGACAGCACCCTTACCTTTCCCCGCCTTTGAGCACGGTTGGAACCTCCCCAAAAGACTCACCATGGACATGGCTTAGACTATTTGTGGGACACATGGTGCAAAGGCAGCTGTCTGTGCATGTCCACAAATGGCTCCCAAGGGGTCTCAGTCGGGTTCAGGGTCCTACTTCGGACTGGCAATTGGACATGATACACATTTACAACGTGGAAAAGGATGGCAGGACCTCACACTTGTCACGCTCTGACAAGGTGTCAGATTGCAGGCACTGCCTCAGCTTTCACACAAAAAACAACTTGGACTTGGAGCAGACAAGAGCCTCTCATCCTTGAGAATGGTCCCAGTCTCCCAGACCTCCCTTCCCAGTTTCTTAAAGACTGGTCTCCATGCCAACTTAAATATTGCATTTGGTTGGGAGAGAAGAAACCGCAAGCCCAGAATGGAAGTCAAATTATTCCACAAATATTGCTTATTTAAATAACATTTTTAAAAATACATCATGTTCAGTGGTGAAGAACTACTAAATTATTGAATTCCCCGAAGCATCCTACAGGCTTTCAAGTGGCTCATGAAGCCCTATAAAAGAACGTGATAAATAGTCAAAAAGGAACGCTGGGCTCCACGTCAGGATGCCTGGATGAGCCAACGTGAAACATCTTCATGTAAGCTTTCCACTTAAACCAACGATTAAACAGATTAAACAGATGATTAAACAAATAAAGATTAATGAAACAAGTAAAGTAATCAAATCTGTATGGGTGTATAAACGAACGATTCCCAACAATATTAGAACAAATTGTCTAAAACTAATAGGGAAATGCGTCAGCTCGGTCCCAACAGCTTTGTTGGGCTCGCACTTGGATGTAATCAAAACATTTGTTTAAACTAAGATGGATATGAGGCGCTAAGATGTCAGTTTCTTGAAAGAGAAAAATAAAACAAAAGCAGTGTCTTTGGTGAGGAGATTGGCACCAGCGACAGGCCTGCGTTGCTGAGGGAGCCGTGAATGTCGCAGGGAGGGACGTGGCTCCGTCTGCTTTTGAAAATAGGCTGCACACACATAATAAGTGCCAGCAGGCCGGAAGAAGCCAGAGGTAGCTTGATGCTTAAGAATCTGAGGAGGAGAGAAAAACTGTTCAGACACCATCCAGCCCTTTAGAAAGCACTGTTTAATCATCAGCCATTGATACGCTAATTACAGTGTGGGCTTAAGTCCTTTTTCCTGAGTGCTGGGCTATTCTTCCTGTAGGCTGAGAGAGAATAACTTGGGGTTTTTCTTAACAAGGATGGCCTATTCAGATATTTTTCATTAATTAAAAAGAGTGAGTTGCTTTAGGTTTTGTTTTTGTGGGGTTTTCTTTCTCCTGCTTGGGATAGATGCTGACGGATGGAGGGGTTTTCACCGACAACTCCTCCTTTGCTAATTCCTTGCATGAGAAATCTAAATCTTTGCTGTTCTAAATGTGGGCCTTTGAGTCCGCAGCCTCGAGCCTGACACAGAGGCCTATTAGAGATGCAGATCCTCTGGCCCTGCCCCAGGCTGCTGAATCCCGGTCTGCATCTTCGTGGTTTTTTCTCAAGGAATGTTTGAGAGGGACTGAATTGCATGTCCAAGCCACAGTGATTCAGTGCTTAAAAAGGTTAAACTGTCCTTTTCTTTAAGGTGAAACTGTGTAAAGAATGCTTGGGGTGAGGGGAGGGCACAGGGGGGCGCTGGGAAGAAAGGCTTAAGGCGGGGGATCTGCTGTAAAGTGTCAGCTGGAGCCAACGGCCTCTCCTTGGCGAGTGGAGTTGCCACCTGCTCCGGCTGGGCAAGCAGGCCGTGTGTGTTACGGGAGCAAGCAACAGAAACTAGATTTGTCTCTGCAGAAGATGCGAGTCCTGAGCTGAGCAGGGGGAGGGGCTCAGTCAGTACAGTGTTGATCCTGCAACCACTCGAACCTACATTTGATCCCCAGAGCCCGTGAAAAAGAGTAAGCCTCTGCTGCCGGTTTAGTGGACAGGCCTTTAAGCCTGGCATTCAAGAAGAAGCAGGCGCATTTCTGTGAGTTTGGAGCTAGCCTGGGCTACATAATGAGTTCTAGGCCAGCCAGAGCTACCTACCATGTCAACAACAACAGTAACAAAAGCCCTGGGCTTGTTTATAATCCCATGCTGGAAAGGCAGAAATGGCATCTCCCTGGGACTTACTGCCAACCAGACCTTATCAGCAAGTAAGACTAAGGAGAGACCTTAGTCTAAAACAGAAACAGATGACTCTTGAGGAATGGTACTAGAAGTTGCCCTGTGACCCCTACGCACGTACATAAGCACCCTTACATAAGCGTACACACACATGCAGAGAAACATGCAAGCATCCACATGCGTACATAACAGTTACTTGCTCTTTGTTATGGAAAAATCTCCTGGACACCTGTGCCAACATAAACAAAATAGGGGAAGGAGGGAGGGAACGAGAGAAGGAAGGAGAGAGGAATGGGGAGAGAGCAGGAATAAATCAATACCTAGAAGTGAAAGTTTCATTGTGTTCAGCTGCTAGCACCAGGCAAAGAACCTGGACTGCCCACACATATGCCTTACGTATTCTTGTCGGTCACTGTAGCAAGAGAAAGATCAAAGCTGTTCAAAACTCTGCTGCTGAGACTTGCTTCCATGCCTGAGACACCACCTTACCCCAGTGTTCCATGGCAGAAGAGAAGGACCAGAGACAGCCCTTCTGTCAGGATGAAGATGCAGAGTCCAATAAGAGCACTATGAGAGCACACAGCTCACAGAGCAGAGATCTGGCCACAACCTCCTGTTCACGTTGCCTTCCCTTTGGGTGGAGCAGCTACCACTCTCCCTTCGGGACATGACTGAGCCAGTCGCAGCTCTAGAAACTGTCTCTGACTGGGGGAGGCTTACTGGATAGGGCTCAGTAGATTCCATCTTGCCCACCTCTGGCACCTGAGCAACCTAACGGCTCTTTTGACTGTGAACTCAGGTGAGCAATGGGCATGCTGAGTGGTTTCCTTGACAACAAGCCAATTGTAAGATGCACAAAAGTGCTGAGGTGAGGAAACCAGAGCTGGATCACAGAACCAGAGCCTCTGGAACCTGGGAGGAATTTTGGAAACAAGAAAATAAAAAGGAAACCTTATTTTGCCAAAGAAAAAAACAGAACCCAGAGATGGAGAAACCCTTCCCAGGGTTACACAGGTAAACAGCAGGAGATTCCAGCCTAACGTTAGTTACAGTCAGAGCCTGGGAAGACGGCTCATCTGATAAAGTCCATGGCACTTCTGGCAGGACCTGAGCTCGGATACCCAGCACTTATGTGAAAAACAGAGCGTGATGTCACATCCCTGTGAGTCCAGCTCTATGGGACAGAGAGAGTTAGGCTCTGGGGACTCTCTGGCTGGCCAGACTAGCAGACTATAGAGTTCATGGTTCAGTGAGAGGCCCTGTCAAAAGCAAGATGGAGAAGAGATTGAAGAAGACAACCCACTATCAATTTCTGACCTACACATGTGCTCACCAGCTAGAACACAGCACACACACACACACACACACACACACACACACACACACACACATTTACACCCCCTACAGTATAGCTGCCTCTGGGGCTGAAGAGATGACTCGGAAGTTAAGAGTGCATACTGCTCTTGTAGAGGACTTGAACTCAGGACCCAGCACCCATACCAGGTGGTTCACAACTACCTGTAACTCCAGTTCCAGAGCATCCGTGTGGTCTTCTGGCCCCCATGGGTACTCACACACATATGGCCCCACCTCAGCATGCACACGTGATTAAAAATAAAATCTTTAAAATTTCTTGTCCAAGTTGAATGTTTCTTCTAGCTCATCCTGCTGGGGAAGGTTGGAATAAACCTTCCCCCAAGGCTCAGCTGTGGACTGGTCTCTGGGAAAGCATCCAGCAAACGCTGCCCTTCCTTCGTCCTGGAAAACGACATCTTTCCACACCACTCTGTAATCATCCGTTTGCTGTCCTGAAATTACTGCGGAATCATTTACTTATTTTGGCTGTGATGGGTCTGAAATTTATACTCAGCTTCTGCGCCTTCCCTAAGGCAGAATCAATCCCTGGGCCAGTTTGTCTTTGAGTGCGGACTGCCTTTGCCCCCTCCTCCCACAAAAAAAAAAAAAAAAAAAAAATCAAAGAAGAAAGGACTTGGCGAGTTTCTGGCCCCTCCACGTTTCCCGGGTCACTGAAGCAGTGACTTCCATTAAGAGCTCTCACTCATCTGTAGCCCAAGAAATACATCAGGTGCTCGCTGACCTGCATTCCCAGGGTGGCCTCCTCGTTAGGCACCCGGAGCCAGGAGTGCGGTCACCGATATTTATGGATCTGGTCAAGCAATGACATGGTAAACGTCTGGGGACAGAGGGCTTGGCAGGCTCCACTTCAGCGGAGGAAAGGGAACGGCTCAGAACTGTAGAGCAGAAACACAATCTAAGCAGCCACGGAAGACGGGGGGCAGAGTGAGAGGCAGATAAGAATCCACGGAGAACAGGGAGAGGGTTTGCCTGTGTTTCAATACCCAGAAGGCCTTCCCACACAGGGTGGCTATTTGAATGTGGGTCTTGCTTTGTGGTTTTAGTCCATTGTTTGTATTCCTTCCCAGCGTAGTGCTGGATGTCGAGCAGGTAAGCAAGCAGTAACTGCTGGATAAAGACATGATGTGTTCTGACCTCTGTTCGTACAACGTGGCTTACACTCTCTTCTCTTCCCCTCCCTCTCCCTCCTTCTCTCTCTCTTCTGTCTCCAATAAACATATGTAATTTATAAAATTAAGTTTAAAAGGAAACGATGGTAGCCTGAGGCTGTAGCTCTGCTGGTAGAGTGTTTACCCAGCATGCACTAATCCTGGGTTCCACCTCCAGCAGGTCATAAGCCAGCACAGTGGAACATGCCTGTAATCCAGGTCCACTGCAGGTGAGGACTTCAAGGGCCAACCTGGACTACATGAGATTCAAGAAGAAAACAGAGGAGAAAAAAAAAGGAGGAAGAAGAGAGAGAGTGGGGGGCAGGGAGAGAGGGAAGGCAATGAGTTAACATTAGTAGCATAAAGCTCTTTATCAAATAAGGGGGTCCACATTTCACCCTGAGAGCACCCCACCCAACCAGAGGGCATGGCTCTGGGTGCTGTGGGCACCTGCTGAGAACAGGTGAGCTGGCCAAGGAAACAGGGTGCATGCTTGGTATGAGAGGCTTTGGAATCTTTTTTTTTTTCATTTTTCATTTTAATTTTTTTATTTATTACAATTTATTCATTTTGTATCCCAGCTGTAGCCCCCTCTCTCGTCCCCTCCTAATCCCATCCTCCCTCCCTCTTCTCCTCCCATGCCCCTTCCCCCAGTCCACTGATAGGGAAGGTCTTCCTTCCCTTCCATCTGACCCTTGCCTATCAGGTCTCATTAGGACTGGCTGCATTATTTTCTTCAGTGGCCTGGCAAGGCTGCGTCCCCCCTTAAGGGGAGGTGATCAAAAAGCAGGCCAATCAGTTTATGTCAGAGACAGTCCCTGTTCACGTTACTAGGGAACCCACTTGGAGACTGAGCTGCCATGGGCTACATCTGTGCAGGAGTTCTAGGTTATGTCCATGAATGGTCCTTTGTTGGAATATCAGTCTCAGAAAAGACCCCTGGGCCCAGATATCTTAATGTGCTTTCTCTGCCTTCTTGGCATGATCATCTCAGTCACTCCTAGGGAATTGTCTGCCTGGGGGGAAGTCAGACTTTATTTCCAAAGACACCCAGAAGGAAATATAAGGGAATATTAAGTTATTGACACACAAATTATAGATTTGTATATAGAATTATTCATGGAAAAAGTCTAATAATCTATGTTTTGTCATCTCCACCACTAGAATATCAACTGCCAGGACTTCTAGAGTATGGATAAAACATGGGTCCTTTCCCTTAAGGAGGTAAAAAATGGAGAGGTCATGGTAGGGTGAGCCCCACTGGTTCTCTCTTAGCATCTGCTGTTGAGAGGAGACGTGAATCCCTAAGCAAGGCCAGAGATACACAACGGGCCAGTGATCTGGCTACAGGACTGGCAATGGAGGAGGTGCCACATCAGTTAACAGGTGGGGCTCTTCAGAAGAAGAGAGCCTGGAGAATGAATATACATTTTTATACATTTCCCAGAGGAGTTAGACTGGCGTAGGAAATAGGGGCTGGGTAGTCCAACAGTAGATGCCCATATTCCAGAGAGGCTGAAGACCTCTGGACACCTCAGCAGTCCCAATGTGATGACGAAGGCCTGGAGGGTTCCTGGAGAGGCTGGTTTCTGATAGCAGCAAAGGACCTCAACAGTAGCTGGAACATGGGCTAAACTACACTGAGCTTACGATCAAGAATAAGGGAAGACATGCAGGCAGGCAACATGCTTCCCACAGTCCTCTCTCTATCTGGACCCACTCTGCTGGAGGAGCTTTCCTCCTCTCTCGAGTCATCCTAGAAATGCCCTCACAGACTCACCCAGGGGTATATATCTTATCTGATTTTCCAGCCAATCAAGTTGGTGATTGAGTTTAACCACCACTGGGTACCACCAGGCTGACCCTTCCCTGCCACAGGCTTTGGCAGCAAATGTCCCAAGATTGCAAGGAGAGGCCAGGATACCTTGTCTAGAGACTTGGAATGGTCCATCATGTTCCACACAGCACATGTGTTTGTAAGTCTCCACCCATAGGATGTTCAAGCCACAGGAATTAGGCTTGAAGTCTGTTGGGCACAGGGGTGTACTTCCTGACCTCACACTGGGAAGGTGCTGACTTCTAAAAGGAAACAGAAGGGGAGAGAAAGACCAAGTTCCAAGGCCATCATTAGTTCCCCTGGACCCCAAGTGCCTTAGGCTTCACAGCCGACCCACTCATTCCTCTTTTCTTTCCTCTCAAGCTGGTTTGAACTGCATTCCTCAACGCCACCAAAGGCAAGCCCTATGCATGCAGAAATACCAGGAAGATACCCTGCAGTGATAGTTTGCTACTAACCCTTGGGAGATAGAAGGCTGCTAGGGACAAAATGTCTCTGCCACATCTTCTAACATTATTATATTGAAATGTAATTTCAATGCAGTGGCATTTGAAGGTGAAATTTTTTGGGGTGGGAGAGATTATTAAAATTTTTGGGGTGGGTTGAGCCTCATGAGAGAGGTTAGAGTATAAGAAGAGATATAAGCATGATGATGTCACTCTGTCTTATGACCACACAGCAAGAAAAGAGCCCCCTGGGAGCCAAGAAGAGATTCTTTTTAAACTCAGCCCAAGGGGCAGGCCAAACTGGGACTTTCAGCCTTCAGACCAGGGAGCATGTAAGTTGTTACAGTAGCCACCCATCCATTATGGCATCCTAAATGCAGTAAGGAAAAAAACTCTTAGGTTGGTAATCAGAGAGGATAACATGGGAAATGAGACTAAGAAAGCGGGTATGGATACCCATGGTCATGTGTGGTATTTGAGCCAAGTAGGATTTTGGGGGACAGCAGTAGAGACCAAGGCTAAACATTAGGCTGAGCCCCAATTATGTAAACCAAATAGCACAGAGAAAAGGGTCTCTCTCTCTTTCTCCTCTCTCTCTCTCTCTCTCTCTCTCTCTCTCTCTCTCTCTCTCCTGCAGACAATGGAGATCTGTGAAAGGTGTAAGAGTTGGGGGTAGAAATATTGGAAGAGTCCCAGAGAAGTCTCCTTTGAACTTGAAGCTGAGACTCCAGGCAAAGGAAACTACTATGACTCCCAGCTGGTCCTTCCCCAAGTGTTCTTCGTGTTATCATCTGTGGCCACAGTAGGAGCAAATGTGCTGTGAAGGACATTTACTTCCATTCCCACTTTTAGTTATGACTTGTCTGAAGTTGCTAAAACAAACAATCAGTACTGGAGATTTAGGTCAGTTGGCAGAGTGCTTGCCTAGTATACATAAAGCCCTAGTTTTGATACCCAGCATTGGTAAACTCGGAGAGGTAGTGTACACCTGTAACCCCAGCTCTCAGGAGTCAGTCGGGTAGATCAGAAGTTCAAGGTCATCTAGGATACTGTTCTAGCGACAGTGCTGTGATAAAATACTCAGAAAAGGCAACACAGAGTAGAAGAGGGGTTATTTGGCTTATAATTATAAGTCATAGTCCACCATATCAGGGAAGTCAAGGCAGGAACTCAAGCTGCTGGTTTCATCACCTCCCCAGTCAAGAACAAAGAGAAACAACTGCATCCACGTTGTAGTCTTGCTTGCTTGCTTTCCTCTAGCATTCTTTGTTCTTATAGTTCAGGGCTTCCTGACTGTGGAATAGCGCTGCCCATAGTGGACTGGGTCAATTAACAATCAAGACAAACTCCCACACACATGTCCGCAGGCCAACTTGGTTTAGGTAAAGCTCAATTGAGACTCTCTTCCAAGGTAAGTCTAGGTTGTGGCAAGTTGCAATTTAAAACTAACCAGCACAGCTACACAGAGAGTTTGAGGTGAGGTGGAGAGACAACGATAGAACTTCGATCTGAGTCCAGTTGCTATGTGCCTAGACTAAGGGTGGGGGGAGGAAGGGCAGTGAGGCCTTCTGCCTTTCAGGAGCTGGGGGTGGGGATGGGAGGTGGGCTGAACACCCTCACTCGCTTTTCATCGACACACTTTATCAACATACGCTAGCTTCAGCAGCGTTAATTTGTGCACTTGTGGGCCTGTGAGTGGTGAATCTGGGGCAGTGTTGCTGGGTCCCCTTCAGGCATGATACAAATGAGATGAAGAGGAGTGGCCAGGCAAAATGCTCAAGAGAGGTTCTTGAGGAAGTCTGCTTTCAGGCTTGCTCCTCTTAGTAGACTCAAGATCACTGAGGTTGAGGGGAGATAGGAGACATCTTGGGAAAGACACCATATATCTATTTCCCTGTCATGAGCCACTAGGAGTTGGACAGCTTGTTTCTATGACCCAGTGTATATTGAGAAGGGCACAGTTACACGGCAGACAAGCCTGTCCCATCATTTCAGATCAAAACCTATTCAAAGGTCAAGGCAAAGGTTTCTGGGCCAAGAAAGCTGCTTGAGATCAGTAGCCCTCAGCTTCCTGCCTTCATTGAGAACCCATGTTTGGTAAGATGACATCATCTGTGATATGGGGGAGGGGACCTCTGAGAGCCCCTCCTTGACAGGTCCTTCAGTAGTTCTTTCTGGACCTGTGATGCCCATTAGGCAGTCAGGCTCCGGGCACCCCATCCTGGACCCTCCAGGGACAGCGTGCTCTTGCCACTGTACAGCCTGAAGAAGCCACCAAAGCGATGGTCCACGCACCGTGCTGGCTGACTGCACACAAGATATAGTACCTCTTGGGTCACTGGACAGAAACACGGGGCTCATTCAGCCCAGTCAGCCAAATCCCTGTCTGTCAGCAAATTTGTTCATGAGCCATGTGACTGGTATTTATTATGATGTCAGCATTTAGCATGTTTAATCAATTCCTTCACAGATTGCTTGGTAGGACCAAGGGAAGAAAAAAACTCTACTCAAAAGCAAAATCTTGAAGGAGTCATGGTAGAAAGAACCACCGGATCTGGCTTTCGTTGTCTCCGATTCCCACAGGAATCCAGGAAAGCCGGCACATTTGGAGCAACACGCTTCCCACTACCCTAAGAAGAATCTAGAAGGTCAGTATCCCTGGTGAGCCTGGCCAGCAGGAGCTACCCAGCCTGGTAAGAGGTAAGACAAGTGTCTGCCACATGGCTGTGTGCTTCAAGAGAGGCCTGACTCATTCTCCCAGGCTCCAGCAGGTCGACTCAGTTCTGAGCAGTTTGATTTTTTTTTCTTTTAAGTCTCATAAATTTCCAAGAAACTTCTCCAGACAACTGTCACGAGGCTGCACCTGCCAAGCAAACACAAACAGAGCTCTCCTCCACCAGATTAGTTACTTAATTAAGAAGAGAAAGAGACAAGGCACATAATGTGGAGATAATTACCCATCTCGCCAAGTCTCCAAGTGGAGCGTGGCGCGCACGGGCAAATTGCAGCGCTGCCGCTGATGCATATTCATCCAAAGTTGTAACTGCTGTGAACATTTTCCACACAGACAGCAATATGTTCAACCAACAATCTCAGCTCCTTCTCCGATTCCAGCCTCTTCCCACACCCTTCCCGCGCCTTCCCAGGCTCCCTCCCCTGCTCTCTGTGAAGGAATTTGCTAAACAAAGCAAATAAGAAAACAGTTAGGAGCAAGTGGAACCGCAGCAACCCACTCTGTCAGATTTGGCCTCAAGAACAAGATGTTTCAATTCTTATTTCTAACCTGTTGGTTGACTCATCCGATTTGATTTCATTGAATTGAATTCCAAAGACATTTTAAAACATTCATTTAGAGTGTGTGTGTGTGTGTGTGTGTGTGTGTGTGTGTGTGTGTGTGTGTG